>NC_064926.1:468172078-468475108 GCF_023897955.1 Schistocerca gregaria
AAGAAAGGATATTGCGGAGACATGGCTTAGCCACAGCCTGGGGGATGTTTCCAGAATGAGATTTTCACTCTGCAGCGGAGTATGCGCTGATATGAAACTTCCTGGCAGATTAAAACTGCCGGGCACACAGTTTTACTCTGCCAGGAAGTTTCATATCAGTGCATACTCCGCTGCAGAGTGAAAATCTCATTCTGGAAATTATGTATTGTCTTGCAGTATTCCTTCTTTTTTTTTCGAGAGAAGAAAGTAAGATGTTCATCTTCGGAGTAACATTCGAGAGCACGACGACACATTGCGTACGTGCGCGAGCACCTACGGGGCTGACCTAATTCGAGAAGATGCAGGAGCGAGTTTGAGGCGAACACGTGTCGTAATGCACAGTGGTTCCTGAGAAGTGGGATATTCTTGTCTGGAGGGCTTTTGCAACGGGACGCCAGTACTAATAAGAGGCTTGGCATCGGGCGTTGGCGGGTGCCTGTCTCCTACATGTCACTCGGGCGCCGCTCCGGCCCGCCTCACTCCCGAGGAATGGGTAGTGCAGTTCCGGTTCACATCTACAGTCTAAAGTTGTGAAGCCACTGGAGCAGATAATAAGGCTCTCGTCAACAACGTTTACTGATACTGTCGATTCAGAGGCGCCCGCAGAGACATTGTGATTTGCTGTTTGGAAAACAAGCTTTAGCTTCGAGCGACAGTGATTCACGAAGCACCCTTCGCCACACTCAGTAAGATGGTTTGTGGCGTGCAGATACAGATTTAGATGTAAACACAATGACAGCATATACCTCAGATACGAATACACTGAAATTTAGAAGGAAATAACAGAAAATACACTACTGGCCATTAAAATTGCTACACCACGAAGATGACGTGCTACAGACGCGAAATTTAACCGACAGGACGAAGATGCTCTGATATTGAAATGATTCGCTTTTCAGAGCATTCACAGAACGCTGGCGCCGGTGGCGACACCTAGAACGTGCTGACATGAGGAAAGTTTCCAACCTATTTCTCATACACAAACAGCAGTTGACGGACGTTGCCTGGTGAAACGTTGTTGTGATGCTTTGTGTAAGGAGGAGAAATGCGCACCATCACGTTTCCGACTTTGATAAAGGTCGGATTGTAGCCTATCGCGATTGCGGTTCATCGTATCGCGACATTGCTACTCGCGTTGGTCGAGATCCAATGACTGTTAGTAGAATATGGAATCGGTGGGTTCAGGAGGGTAATACGGAACGCCATGCTGGATCCCAACGGCCTCGTATTACCAGCGGTCGAGAGGACAGCCATTTTATCCGCATGGCCGTAACGGATCGTGGAGCCACGTCTCGATCCCTGAGTCAACAGATGCGGACATTTGCAAGACAATAGCAATCTGCACGAACAGTTCCACGTCGTTTGCAGCAGCATGGACTATCAGTTCGAAGACCATGGCTGCGGTTACCCTTGACGCTGCATCACAGACAGGAGCACCTGCGATGGTGTACTCAACGACGAACCTGTGTGCACGAATGTCAAAACGTCATTTTTTCGGATGCATGCAGGTTCTGTTTACAGTATCATGATGGTCGCACCCGTGTTTGGAGTCATCGCGGTGAACGCACATTGGAAGCGTGTATTCGTCATCGCCATACTGGCGTATCACCCAGCGTGATGGTATGGGTTGGCATTGGCTACACGTCTCTGTCACCTGTTGTTCGCATTGACGGCACTTTGAACAGTGGACGTTACATTTCAGATGTGTTACGACCTGTGGCTCTACCCTTCATTCGATCCCTGCGAAACTCCACATTTCAGCAGGATAATGCACGACCGCATGTCCATACTAATACCAGAGAACAATCTCGTTTCTCTTATATTAGTATGGATTATGATTCATCAATCCATCTTTTGCAATTGCATATTGTACTTGCGTGCGCTAAACATGTTGCATCTATTCATGGTAGTCATCTTCAGTGGCCTATAAAATAAGGAAAGTTGTTTAATTATACCCATTTTGATAGGAAATGTGCAGTAACGTGCAACAGCAAAAGATGGAAATTTTTCTTATATATTTCATAAAACATAAAGAGAAGTAGCAACTGAAAAAAATAATTTCAAATGCTAATAATATTGTATAAGCAGTTTGGCCAAAGGCCTTACCGCAGTGGCAACACCGGTTCCCGTAAGATCACCGAAGTTAAGTGCTATCGGGCTTGGCTACCACTTGGATGGGTGACCGTCCGGTCTGCCGGGTGCTATTGGCAAGCTTGGTAAGTCTTTGTGAAGCCAATTGAGGTCCTACTTGACTGAGAAGCAACAACGGCTCCGGTCACGAAAACTGACAACGGCCGGGAGAGCGTTGTGCTGACCACATGCCTCTCCGCATCTGCATCCAGTGACGCCTACCGGCTGAGGATGCCACGGCGTTCGATCAGTATTGTTGGGCCTACTGAGGCCTCTTCGGATGGAGTTTATTAATAGGTGCAGTTTATTTGAAATAAAGTTGATGCCCTTCGTATTGCCCTTCCCCAATGTATGACTCCTTTTACCTCGGCAGGAAAATCGTCTAAATGTACAATCATATTTACACTTTCTACAGATATTATCACTAAATATCGCTTTCTGCATTGCTATAGTAGTCAGCCTATCGATTTGTGTGTGGTTCGCTACCTCTTTAGGCATGACAACTGATGCGCGTTTTACACATGATCGTTTTTGGATGCTATGATCAAGGAACTGCAACTTTCTACATCTACATCTACATCCATATTCCGCAAGCCACCTGACGGTGTGTGGCGGAGGGTCAGATGAATGCAGCATTTAAAATGCATTCGATGCATTCGACAGCTGATGATAGTTGTGGAACTGTATTACGCCTAGAGAAAATAGGCGAAGTTCGAGACCTGTCTCGGAATATACAAATTTAAATAATAGGTTGTTGTTGTGTATCATCAAATGTTAGCCTCGATCATAATTTGTATTTTACAAGTAGTAAGTATTTGGCCAAGAGCGTCTTCCAGAACAAGAAGAACCTTCTGCTGAACAAGCACGTCAGCTTCCACACTAAGAAAAGATTTGTAAAGACATTTATATGGATTGTCCTGGCATGTCGATGGGAAAACTGGACGTTAGCAAAGCAGGAGGAAGGTCACAAGAAACAGCGGAAATGTAACTGTGGAGGAGTATTAAAAGAACTAGGTGGACTGACAGAGAAACGAATGAGGTGGTTCTACAATAAATAGGGAAGAAGGAAGAACTACAGAGAGTTATTGGCCAAAGCAAAGCAAAACTCGTTGGACACTTAAAGCCTTAAGTAACAACGGTAAATATATACACCACTTGAACTACCATGTATAAATTCGAGATATAACTCACGGTGGACTTAGATTACATAATAAATTAAGCAGATTCATTCATTACTATTACCAAAGAGTACATACTGACATTATGTTATTTTCATACTAAAAAAATAACTTTTGTCACTTAAGGGGTTAAACAGAAATGACATTTCTGCAGTACATACTAATGTACATCTCTTGTGATATGAACGTCGTATCTCAACTCGTTCAAGGTGTTTTGTTTCTTCTGGACGTGAGTGCATAATAATTATGGTGGACTTAGATTACATAATAAATTAAGCAGATTCATTCATTACCATTACCAAAGAGTACATACTGACATTATGTCATTTTCATAGTAAAAAAATAACTTTTGTTACTTAAGGGGCTAAATAGAAATGACATTCTTTACGAAGGAAATATCCTAGGCAATAGAATGAGGAGGCGATCGAGAAAATCCTATTTTTTTTAAAAATGTGCTCAATGATACGAGCTCTACTTCATTCATGGAGATGATGAGAACTGCTGAAGAGAGGAAATTACGGCGGCAGAGACAAAAAGAAACGTGTTTAAAGGAGAAAGAGCAGAATGTTTGGTGAAATCAGTACTGGGCTGTTAACATAAAATCAAATAAGCGTAAAGCAGGAATAGGCGTATCTGTCCCAGGAGGGGCTCTTGCGCCACAGTGAAACAGTGAAACACACCGTACACTATCGTCGTATGTTACGCATGGGTTACGTGCACGTTGTGCATTTCTAAGCCTACCTTTGACGATTATACAGAAATATTCTAGACGGCAATGGTGTATGGAACGACGTCACTAAAAAGAGGAATGGCATCAGATAGTGTTTTCAGACGAAACCAGGTTCTGTTTGTTCGAAAATGATAACCACACTTTGGTTCGCCGCAGACAGGGGGATGGGCATTACAGTGACTACATTCGCACAAGACATTCAGCGCCAACTCAAGGCCTAATGGTGTGGGATGCTACTGGGTACAACCAAAAATCACAGTTGGTGCGTGTCCAGGGCACTGTGACCTAAGTGAAGACATCCTGACACCCGCAGCCATACCCTTTCTGCACACCTCCCCAGACGATATTTTTTCAGCAAGACAATGCACTACCACATATTGCTTCTTGGTGTCACAGGATGTCAGCCTTTTGCCCTGGCTCGCCAGATCATGAGACTTGTCGCCAATCGAAAATGTGTGGGATATGGTGAAACGACGGGTGCAGCGCTGTGACCCAACGCCGACCACCACAGGTGAACTTTGGAACCAGGTGCATGCAGCAGGGATGGCTATACCACAGGACGCCATTGGCGCCTTATACGCGTTGATACCATCACGCATGGAACAAGTTATCAGTGCCAATGGCGGACCCTGTGCCTACCAGACAACAGGACACTTGCTGAACCACGGTGACTGAAATGCTAATCAATTCTGCAGAACATACTAATGTACATGTTTTGTGAATATGAACGTCATATCTGAACGTAAAAGTGTAAAATAGTTATTTCGTTAAACGAGTAGAAAAATTATTTAAAAACAGACATTATCCTTACGATACATGTGAATGTCTGATTTCTCACCGCTGGCGTCGGTCTAGGTGTCAAGAGGTAACAAATTTCGCAGCAGAGAATGTTACGACTGTAACGTGTTAGACTGTGGTATCATTCATTATAGTGACGTCTTTGCGAGTTTACTAAAGAAAGCGCCGGATTCCATGATTTGTCCAGGTTGAAACCCTATCTCTGTCAATCAAATTCTTTGCCAGACGAGTTCCAACCGCTTCTTCTACCACTGAGCTCGAAATTTTAACGCCGCGTAGAGTTATTCGTGTTGATAAAGTGTCTGCCATAGCCGATTTAATGGGCTGTAAAAGCCAAGTGTATCTATGGGGCTTCATGCATCTTTCAGGGCTTGTAGGAGTCGTCTACCCGATGTACGAAAGGTCACATTCCCGTGGGATCTTGTAAACCTAGACCTTGTGGAGAATAAAGTCAACTTTGACGGAACCAAAAAGTGCTTCTGTCTTCAGTGGAGGATAGAAAATGACTAACTCTGTCTTTGGTGAGAATGTGATCTACTTTTAACGATAGGTTCCCCACTTATGGCAAGAAAACCATGGATTTAGATCTCTCTATCCCTTCTTCCTTGTTCTTTATGCCAACCTTATCCTTTATTCGTAACGACTTGTATATCTGTTATGGGAAACACACATTTGCTTCGAAAATTCTCTTTGAGTGTAGAAGCTCATCCTGTGGACTGTTCACGTCAGCTGTTTTATGTACTTTGTGAGTCAAGGTTTTGAAGACACTCATCATCCGCATAGGATGGTAACAGTTACTAAGGTATTATCTTTGCAACGATCCGAAACATCCAAAAAATGGAAGGCATCCCTCTTTTCAATTTCCATTGTAAACTGAATTTTTTCGTGAATGGGGTTTAAATGAGATAAAAAATTTGTATTTTTCGTATTTTTTTTTTTTTTTTTTTTTTGTAAACTACAATTTCTGTAACATATTGTGGAAACACTATGAACGCATCGTCAATAAATTTCCAAAGTACTATGTGTTTCAAACAAATTACAGTGCCTTTTCTTCAAAGTCCTCCATAAACAAACTGACCACTCAAGGCAATAAGGAACTAACTGCGGTGACATCATCACTCTGTTCAAAATATTCGTCACCAGCACTGTTCAAGAAATTGTTCGGCCGCTTTCCACGGAATCGGCAGATGAAATGAGACATGAAACGTGACCTTGTGTTATGAGAACTCGCCCGCGAAAGAGTAATATGTCTATGGCAGAGAGGGCTGCATCACATAACTTCGTCAGAGTCTCATACGGTGGTTCTTCCAGCTGTTAAAGTTAATGGTACTGCTTTAAGGTCTCGTGACGACTATCTTGAGAAAATATATAGCTTAATAAAATATAACTGCGAAATCATGAAGACGCACATGTAGCACATACAAGGTGATTCAGCTCCCCCTACATATTTATTTTAGGTCACGTGCAACGCCTTGAAGAAGCACATGCTAAATTTTCATATTGTATCGCTTGTTCTGCGCAAACTATTCACCCTACAGAAAATGTAAACAGAACCTTTTTGTAGGGAATTTAATGTAGTTAAATTCTGTATTGAGATACGTTTTCGATTAAGACCGTAGTTTTAGAATAATTCAAGAAAAATAGATAACAGTGACCTTCAAACTCGTTTTTATTGAATAAGTTGAAAACGGTGTCCTCTAGTGAAAACGTATTGCAGCACAAAAATTAACTACATTAAGCATTTTACAAAAAAGTCATGTTCAGTCTTATAGTTTGTACGTAGCGAGCGAGAGACTATGAAAATTTCACGAGCACTTTTTGAAGGAAGCAAATAAGCCGATACGTAGGGCCAGCTGAATCACCCTCTATTTTTAATTTATCTTTTAGACACGTCTGAAGAATCTTGAATACTGCGTTCTGTGATCAGCCAAGGACTTTTGAAAGTCATGTCACTCACCTCCTATGGGATCCTCCTCGTCCACTTTGATCATTGTGGTTGCGCGTTCTTCTGTTTCCTGGAATAAAATCGTTAATTTTTAATATTTTCTTATAATTTACATAGGAAAAAATTGAAAATAAGAAAACGTGGATTAGGTTAACACCTCAGAGATAATACAAAGAAATCATTATGAGAGACATTTCTCTATTAAATTTACTGGTTAGCTACAGAAATTCGCCTAATGCTATGTTTTCTGGGTTTTAGGAAAGTGTCCTTAAACAAAGTGTAGCGGTCAGATTTAAAGCTGTATTATAAGTTTTCGCGAAACTGCGTGAATCTGGGTCGTAGACTTTCGGATCCTGACAATTCAAATTTACGGTTTTTATAGTTTTAATAAAACGCTCAGGGAAAAAACCCACGGCCGATTTCCTTCCCATCCTCGTTCATTATGAACTTCAGGTCCGTTTGTAATAATTTCGTTCGGCAACAGGATGTTAATCCCAAATACGGTGAATCCTTCTCCTCGTCTCATTTTGTTGTCAGCGCTCTTCCAGAAACCGGAGGCCGCGCCAAGGGATTGCCTTTTGCGTTGGTGCTACAAGAATCGTAGCTTCTGCATTTAATCAGAGAGCCAGGCAGCTCTGAAATCTCTATCAACCTCTGGATCGAGACGAAAGACCCTTGAGGAATGTCATGCGAGACGAAAGACCCTTGCGGAATGTCATGAAGCACTTGGGAGAAAATGGGAAAGCAACAGAGCAACTCTGCACTGGTCCGTGGTCACTCAGGAATTAATGTTAAAGAACACACTTTGGACATCGTGGCGCCTACTGTATCAGCATCCCATTTTACGTGCAACCATCACGGGATGCCTACATATCAGGGTGTATATTCACCAGGAAAACCTACGTCGTCTTTGTTGTCAAAACAAAGACTTACAGGCGGTCACAACACAACACACCACCAGGTCCCCACCAACGGCCGCCAGGGGCCGCTACCCGGTCGCGGGGACAGAACAGCTTCACCAGAGGTCGCAGCTAGCGTATGAACTACTTTGCTATGCCAGGCACGTGATAGCAAATAGTTTGGGCAGATACATCCGCCAACGGGCTTTATAAGGCTGCTCACCAGCAGCGAATAATAAACAAAAATTCCTACGTTAATTTAGTTTAAGACATTTCATTTTTAAGTAACAATTTCCTGTATGTATGAATGCCCGAGGATGAGCAAAACGTGCCCAAAAAGCGTTGCAGTTATGTTAAGTTAAACATAAACGAAATAAAACTGACTGGTAACAGAAAATACAAAAAAGTAATTAATCGGATTCTTATTGGATCAGTTTGGATGGGAAATTGTCGATTGCCCACCTAACACTCCAGACCTCTCTTAGCGATTTTCATCTTTTCACGAAGGTGTAAGAGCACCTGGGAGGGAAACAATGTGAAAGTAATGCAAGAAGTGGAGAACACAGTGAGTAATTGGTTCAGTGAACTGGTGGCAGGTGACTAATACACGGGAATGCTAAGGTTCGTGGACAGATGTGACAAAAGCTTAAATAATAGTTATGATTACGTAGAAAAATAAAGTTAACTTCAGTTTTGTACGAGGGATAGTAATAATGCTTTAATTACTGCCTCGAAAAAAATGAAGTTACGTTATTAGTTTTTTGTTTATTGCATGACTGTAGACCTGATACACATTGAAATCTTCGCACCACAGTACCGTAGCATATCAATGGAGTAGACAAAACATAATTGTGCAGTTTACTTATAAAATGAGAGTATCTCGTGGTTTCTGCATTTAAAGGGAAACAGCGCTGCAGCAATTAATGTTGGATTGGCAGAAGTGTGCGGCATCAATTCGTCACATGGATCAGTTTTCAACACCTTGAACGACTGCTCACACTCATTCAAGAAGGCCATCGAACTGAAGAAGTAGCGGAAGCGTTCCAGATGACTTCTTTAGCCACCAAATCACCATGGATGAATGCTTGGTGTATCACTCTAATTCCGAAACGAAGACTCCAAACGGGCTGTGTGAACATGTGGATTCAGCAACGCCGAAAAAAGCGGCATAACTAACCATTATTATGTAAGGTGATGGTGAGGGTATTTTGGAATACGTAATACCCCGAGTTCTTCTAATCATAACACAATCGCACATGCTGATTCTTTGAGCTATTAAATTTTTTCCTCCCTTCCCCCCCCCCCCCCCCCCTCCAAAACCTCTTTATTCTACTGATATGGAACCCAGAGACTTCTTCCTCTTTCCTCCGATGACAGACCCATTGCGTGGTAGGCATTTCTAGAGTGATGACGACATTGTTTCCGAGGTGGGACGTCTCCTGAATATCCTAAACGAAAGTTCTGCAAGCAAGGTCTCCGCCGATCATTGGGAAATCTATGTCGATTGTAGGGCGTACATGTAGAGAAATACTGGTAACATCGACAAGTCTCATGGTTGCAGACTGATATTTTCAAGGTGATAACTAAAACTTTATGACGTTTTCGGAACTTGCGTCCCACGTTTTATTTCATGTACAACAATTATTATATGTAAAGATTTTTTAAATTACCGCTACTAGTCACAAACTTTGTTAACTGTTTTATTATTTATTTATTTCGCTACAGGTTTCGAGGGAATACCTCATCTTCAGGCTAAACGGCCTTACAAAAACAATTTCACGATAAGATTATACTGATGTTACATAGTCTTTTCATAAATGCTGTGGTTTTCCTGCGGAGGAAGAGGAAACTTAGTAAGAGGTGATGTCAGTTTGGAAGCTGGGACTGATGTTTATTCCAAAGTGACATCGCCTCTTACTAAGTTTCCTCTTCTGCATAACGCGAAGTAAACATGGTTCAGTGGGGCTCCGCTGAAGATGACCAGTGTGAATGTGGGGAAACACAGTCGACTGAACATTTGCTCATGTCCCCCACGGATGGAGTTTCTTTGTACAGCGCAAGACGTCTTTTTGTGCAACGACAAGGCCATTAAAGCTGCGCAGTTTTAGAGGAAGAGAGTTTTCTGTTCTCGATCGGACACGCAAAGTAAACTCAGTATAGAGTTTCAGATCTGAAGACTAACTCTGAGAAACTGTGTTTGCAAATTTTTTGTTTTCTTAAAATAACTTTGCCTGTGGAACGAAATATTTTGCTTTCTCATAGCTTTCAGTATAACCAAACGCTGCGCAAGATTTCACTATTGACATGAAAGAAAATTGACTGAAAATGCTGCACTTAAGGTAAAGATAAACCGAACTGTATCTGAGAATGGATGCTGCCACTAGTCAGCTAATAGAGATATTGGGCTCAAGCTAATAACGTCACGCGCAATTTATATCACCTCTTGTCTGAAGATGCCAATCCATTCTTCGTTGATCGTGTTTGTACCCTCATTCTCAAGCGTCCGGTCAACAGGGGAACTGTTCCGACTTTGATTAAAGCCATGGGTAACTGGTATCGCTATTTCGGAGACAGATACCTGCGCAAAGCTGAAGCCCAGGTCGACCTCGCTCTCCTGAAGACGAAGTGTAGAACATTCAACGAGGTTTCGATCGGAGACAACGATAGTCTACTCGCCGCGCAAGCAGATAACCTGGAGTTCCTCACAAAGGTATCTGTTATCGTATAACCTTCAACCGATACCTACGAAAAGCAGTTATAGCTGTTGTTTTAAAAGATATGAAAGGCGGTACAGACGTTACCTTTCAATGAAGAATTTGTTAATATGAGCAATAAAGTTAACTGACATAGCACGCACTTACGGTTGCACGAGAACCGTCAGAAAATCGTTCAAATACACTGCCTGACAAGAAGTGAAGCATTCGGGAGGGTAGGTGGAATCAAATTGAAACTTCACGAACTCAGACAGTGTGTGACGTTATTGCAGTGATTACAATTCGAGTCAAGTTTACAAAGAATTTAATTGTATGAATCCACATATCAGGATGGCCTTACATCCCTTTCGGAGTGGGTGCGTGCCCTGATTAGGTTGGGAAGCGTGTAATAAAAAGTGTTCAGTTTTCTACCTGTGTCACAGCACCACACATTGTCCAAATTTCAAGTAAACTGAGCAATATATTTAACAAAACAAAAGTGAAACTAGCATTTCACATGAATAATCATTTAAAAAAGTGAGCTAAACTCCGCACGAACAAGCGATGAGGGTCTAACGGTACCGACCGGCCGCCGTGTCATCCTCAGCCCACAGGCATCACTGGATGCGGATACGGAGGGGCCGTGTGTCAGTTGACGGGGTCGCTGCCGCTACTTCTCAATCAAGTAGCCCCTCAGTTTGCTTCACAAAGGGCTGAGTGCACCCCGCTTGCCAACAGCGCTCGGCAGACCGCATCGTCAGCCATACAATTGCTCGGTGTTACCACTGCGGCAAGGCCGTTGGCTCAATAATCATCTGAAAACAAAACTTCAATCATGAAAATCTGAAATACCTAATTTCTCAAATCCAGGCATTTCTCGAATTTGTTACGAGGATTGCATCAAATTCCACATCGGACAAACAGGTAGAATTTTCAGAATAAGGTTCTAGGATCGCCCCCGTGACTGTGAAGTCCATCACCCTACATTTGAAATGCTACTACGAAACCAAAAAGACAAAGGAGAATTAGGAATGCAATAAAAATTGTACATAACGCTCCCAAAGGACATACATTGAATATCCTGGAAGAATCACAAATTTACACCTTTACAAACGCATATCCAAGCGAAATTCTTAATGAACAAACGTAACTGAAACATAAAAAAATCTAGAAAACTTTATTGATATCCTGGAAGAAAAAGGATAAATTTTCAACATTTCACGACATGAAAACAGTAGAATACTCAAAAGAAATATCTTAGTAAGAGAAACGAAAAATTAGAGCAATACTGTCTTTGTACTCATTATCACTGATTTTCCGTGGAGTAAAATTCATTGTAAACATATAATCATAACTGGAGAAATCTGTGAAACATATGTAAGTGCTACTATAAATGTAATCACATCAGTAGCAAAAAAACTGAGAGATAGTCAAAAAGACACTCCAAGATGAAATATTGTAATTACGTCATAATATCTGAGATGTAAAGCAAGCAATAACAACATATACCTAAACCAAATATTTCTGTGTCACATTATATTATACACAAACTAAATTACCATTAACACAGATATAAACCGTGAACTCTTGTAGCATAATATATTGTGGCGTATGTTGTAGAACAAATAAATACTAACACAGACGTAAGCAATATACTTTTACGTTATCATATTGCAAAAAGTTGCACTGCCATTCCAGGATCACTTCAAAATGGCAAAAACTACGGGAAAGAACTCCTCGTGGTGTATCAGTTGCAACAAAAGCTTGGAAGGGTGTATATAATATGTCATTCTTCGGCCTAAAACGCGCTGCGAGACCATCAGAGAGAAAAGAAATATTTGATTTGCAATATTTCATATAATTATTTACCAAATTTATAAATTTTAAATTGCCGCCAGAATTTACTCATTAAGAGGTATTCTCTTATTTTAAAGGCTTAACACAATAAGGAGAGTATTTAAGTTGCAAAATGTGCGTGTGTCTTGAGCCAGCATAACTCCTGCCGTCCAAATTATTGAGATTATTTTCATCCAGTTTTTGAGAATGAGAACAACTGGCGACTTCAGACAAGCTTTGCACATAATTTATAACCTATTTGAAATTTTTTTCTCGCTGACACCCGGGTCAGAATAATGGAAGGAAAAAAGTTTATCTCTTACTACATTTTCGCAGTTAATGCAATATAACTTCAGTATCGGACATGACGTTGCAATTTTTTTTGTTGCTTCTATATCAATTCGCAACACATTTCGCAGACGGACTCCTCATATAATCACTGAATGTATCAGGAAAATCATATAGCTATACGACACATAATTCGTTAGATATGACGTTTTATACACGGAAATCTATTCGTTAAACAGTCAAATGGAGGGTTTATTGGTCTTATGAAACGTGTATGACGAGCTCTGTTTTCGTCTTGATAGTGCCCGTACAGCTAGTGGTGGACTCAAAGAGCATTTATAATGATATAGGAAAAACATTAGAGTTTCGTTAACATATTGCAGTTTGGTCCCGTTTTATAACACGTTAGTATCAATGAATATAAATTGTTAAAATCAGTTCATTGTTTTGAAACAAACCGTAGATGTAAAGTGACAAGCAATCATCAGAAAAATGCATCAACATGGGTAGTTACAAGGAAGAATATGTTGCAATGAAGACAGCGTCATGAATGGAAATAGCTACTAGAGAGGAAATACCACAATATCGACAGAGGCAACAGGTTGAATTTACGTAGTTGCGTATTTATGCAGAGTTAGGCCCCAGAGACAAGCGTCCTGTGTATGTTACACTGAATTACGTAATCGCGACCATACTTATGAATAAACATGCCTGGTTAATCACTATTTCGTATGCCTGGGTGCGTTTGTGCACACCTGTTCAAGATCGCCCAGAGCACGAATTCCCGCGGACAACCCGGATTCCGATGCGTGCTGCACAAACATATGCAAAGCGTTCCCCTTCTGCAGAGAATGTGTACTCACTGATTCTTACACCTTCTCATTCACCGCACTGCGCTGTTTTAATCAGTTCGATAGCACTAAGTGTGTTGACAATGCTCCTAGTTCCTCACAAGTGATTTTCTATTCATTTCATTATTGTTGTTTTTGTGGTGTCCAGTCTGAAGACTGGTTTAATGCACCTCTTCGTGGTGGTCTGACTTGTGCAGGCTTCTTCGTCTCTGTGTAACAGCTGCGCCCTACGTTCATCTGAGCTACATACCGCGCAAGCATCCCGTAGGGCACCATGTACTACTAAAACACACACATCAAAAAAAGTTTTGCATCACCCTGGTTCCCGGAATTCCTGACGATAGCCGATGGCTGTGGATATTGTATCAGAGACAACGTCTCTTTGACTGTTCAGAGATGTCACTAAACCAATCCAGTCCAGAGATATAAAAAACCAATGCATGAGCAGCGCCTATTAGACGCAGGGGGTCCGACAGCCGATCATTTCCAGTAATTACACCAGAAAGGAGGTACACGGCTTGTGTTGTCTGTAGTTCAACCTTGCCTAGACGATCAATACCGCAGTTCGATCGCTTCGCATTGTTACTTTGTGCCAGGAAGGGCTCTCAACAAGTGAAGTGTCCAGGCGTCTCGGACTGAACCAAAGTGATGTTGTTCGGACATGGGGTGGGGGGATACAGAGGGACAGGAACTGTTGATGACATGCCTCGCTCAGGCGTTCCAAGGGCTACTACGGCAGTGGATAACCACTACCTACGGATTGTGGCCCGGAGGAATCCTGACAGCAACACCACCATGTTGAATAATCCTTTTCGTGCACCCACAGAACGTCGTGTTACGACTCAAACTGTGCGCAATAGGCTGCATGATGTGCAACTTCACTCCCGACGTCCATGGAAAGGTCCATCTTTGCAACCACGACACCATGAAGCGCAGTACAGATGGGCCCAACAACATGCCGAATGGACCACTCAGGATTGGCATCGCGTTCTCTTCACTGATGAGAGCCGCATATGCCTTGAACCAGACAATCGTCGGAGACGTGTTTGGAGGCAACCCGGTCAGGCTAAACGCCCTAGACCGAGTGGATCGTTGACCCTTCGCGTGAACTTCTTCACTTTGTCGTTTTGTGTTTGGAACATACTGATTACACACAGTCTCGTCACTCGTGATGACCTGTGCTTCGTTTTAGAATACACTGAAGAGTCGCCTATTGGCTATAAAGCGAACTCCATGCAATCGTATAGTGGAGCGTGGATTTGCGAGCTCAGATCGTTGTACGATTTAACTGCCACGCCAACTTCAAGCGACTGCAGCTCGTCGTTTGACGCGATTGGATTAAAACTGCCTCCTCACAACTGACTGGTCGAATGCACAACTGTTGTTTAGAGTTGATACTTCAAGCAGCCAGCGTTGTTACTGCGCTGCCGTCGTTTATACGCCAGGAATAAAATCAGTCACGGAACTTTGCATTTGAACACAGCCTTCAGAGGTCAATTCTTCGTACATCACGCGAATTGCAGGAAGCGAGATCAACTTTCAGTGAAGTGTTACGTAAGTTATTTAACCTTTTTTTCGTAAAAAGTATTAATAGGCCAGGTATTGCAGAAAAACGATCATCCTCTACGGTATGCATTAGCATGTACTATACTGGACTCATGCTGACAATGACTACCCGAAAATGTACCTGTTTTCAGATGAAGCAACGTCCCACATTCCTGGAACAACCACAGCATTAGGATTTGGGGTTCCAAAGGCCCACATAATACAAGTGAACACAGCCGTGATAACGTGAAACTTAATGTTTGATATGATCTAATCTACGATATGCTCATTTTTCTTCGCAGAGAAAAGCATAACCGGAATTGTTTACCTGGACTTGTTCGAGCAGTTCCAGTTATCACAGACCGAAGACCTGCGGTCGTCCATAATCATGATGGTGCACCTCCACATTTGCACAATTCAATGACACAGTTCCTGTTGGGTGGATGTATCGTGACGTCACATCTCATGGCCCTCGCGCTCTCATGACGTCACTTAACCAATCTATTTTTGGGGTTACGTTAAGGATAGTGTGTGTACAACATCAGTGAATAACACTGCTACCCTTCGTCCATGAACAAAGGCAGCAACGAGAGCTGTTGTCGCCGCAATGCTGATCTATATACGGGCAGTTCTCGAATATCGCCTTGAGGTTCCGATAACGACAAGTGGATCACACATTGAAGTTCTGGCAGAAAGGGAAAATACTTTGAGAGGTACTAAACGTTTTAAAACAAACCGCGATGCTCTATCTCTAATAGTATCCAAATGATGATTTTTCGAAGTGATAGCAGGACTTTATGGACATTGGTACACTGTTGAGACAAGGGAACGTTCCCAAGTGTCAATAAACGATCTTGATGAAATTTGTCGGGTTTGTAGAAAAGACAAAATAATGCAATACGTATTTTTTTGTTTGCTCCCAGTTTCATTTTTAAGGGGTAAAAGAGGCCCCGAAACGTAATTTGGCCTATTAAGTTTGCAGGGAAGATTTTCTATACGATGATATATAAAAAATGTTCCTAATATAAAAGTTGTCAAATGATTAATGTTCTTGAAAACTGTATAACCGAATTTTTTAAATACTTTTAAGTTTTGCAAAGTACACCACCATTATTAATTTATTTTGAAAAATGAATATTTTTGTTAGAACATAAATTAAAGAAGCTTTCAAGGCACATACATCCATGTGTAATCAAGTTGGTTTCTAAAATAACATTTTTCAAAATTAACTAATGGTGGTGGTGTATTTTGCAAAATTTCAAACTATTACAATATTCGATTATACAGTTTTCAAGAACATTAATTACATATCAACTTTTGTATCAGCAACATTTTTTATACATCGTCGTTTAGAAGATATTTCCTCCGAATCTGATACGCCAGATTACCTTTTCGGGTGTAAAATTGAATCAAAAAAGTATGTATTGCATTATTTTCCTACTCAGCACACCAACCAAATCTCATCAAGATCGTTGTTTGATACTTGGGAATGTTGCCTTGTTAGACACTTGGAAATTCCCGTGTCTGCTCTACCTTCAAGATGGAGTTTCATGTTTCGGACACGTGTGATCTTGCTGCGACGAAATAAGATGAATAGCTCTCTTTCTCATCATAAACTCGGCTGTCAGACGACCAGTGCAGAGTCTGATAAGATCCCAGTCACCTCTGTCTGGCATTTGTTCGTGAAAAGTCGCGAATATTCTACTATTTTCTTGTGCAGAGAACCTTCGATACATAGCGTTACAAATACGGTCCATTTGCCGAATAGGAAGCTAGTCTACATTCAGAAGCAGAAATATTAAGACTGAAGAATGAATAAGTAAGAAGTCCTAGTTGTAACAAGTGCAAGTGTGAAGAACAGTCAAGAGTGAGAGTGATAATTTTTTATTACGGTAAAAGTAATGGTAGCTTAAGATATCTTTAACGGTCCCTCCTTGAGGCTTTTTTGTATCTGTCACTGCCTTGAGCCTTATTTATTATTAGTACAAACGAAACCTTGCTTCGCTTCAACTGAATGGGTAAATCGATTGGAATCATTGGTGTATTGGGTATGGCAGAGATCTCTCGAATTGTAGATCTGTGAGGATAGCAGCTTCAGTGACATTATTTCACGTGGCTTCAGTCTGCAGACGGACAAGTTTCAGACAATTCAGATTGCGTAGTAGTATTCTAATCAGAAGCCAAAAAGCCGTAACTACAACTACTCTGTCACACGGCTTTTCAGTACAACCTGAATGCAAGGCAGAAAACAAAAGAGCACACTGTTGCCTACACTATTTTTGTTAAAAATATGTGTACAAAGAAACAATATACATGGGACAAATATTCGTTAAATGGCTTTAATGCCATGCTATACCAGTTGAAAACGACTGCGAGCAATTAAAAAAAGAGAAACAGCAGATTTTCGCAGCATGCCATTTTCTTTTTCGTAGTTCTTTTCAACAGAAAACCTATATAATATTGTTAAAAAATATATATAGCCCACGTCGGCGCGAATGTTTGTTAGAGTATTGTGTAAAAATGTTAAGAAAATTGGCCACGCTCGTGTTGGTAAACGAAAATTGGTAGGCATGTTTCTACATCTGAAGGATAGTGTCTATTCAGATTTCGCGCCAGTCACCAAGGGTGACACTAGTAGCGCCACTATGATAATGTAAATCATGTTCTCTTTAAATACACGCTGTAACAGTTGTGAGCGTTAGTTACGTTTATTTAAAATGGAATGATCATATATAGTTGATCGTTGGTAAAGCAGATGCCAGACTGAGATTCATTGGAAGAATCCTAAGGAAATGCAATCCCAAAACAAAGAAAGTAGGTTACAGTACACTTCTTCGCCCACTGCTTGAATACTGCTCACCAGTGTGGGATCCGTACCAGATAGGGTTGCTAGAAGAGATAGAGAAGAGCCAACGGAAAGCAGCGCGTTTCGTTACAGGATCATTTAGTAATCGCGAAAGCGTTACGGAGATGATAGATAAACACCAGTGAAATACTCTGCAGGACAGACGCTCAGTAGCTCGGTACGGGCTTTTGTTGAAGTTTCGAGAACATACCTTCACCGAGGAATCAAGCAGTATATTGCTCCCTCCTACGTATATCTCGTGAAGACACCATGAGGATAAAATCAGAGATATTAGAGCCCACACAGAGGCATACCGACAATCTTTCTTTCCACGAACAATACGAGACTGGAATAGAAGGGAGAACCGATAGAGGTACTCAAAGTACCCTCCGCCACACAACGCCAGGTAGCTTGCGGAGTATGGATGTAGATGCAGATGTAGATTGCACGTGGGGAGATGTTGGTCAAGAATACCTTCAAGGCGACAAAGACGCCATTATCAACACCTCACTGAGTTTGAACGCGGTCGTGTAATAGGGCTATGATAAGCTGGATGTTCCTTCTGCGATATTGCAGAAAGACTTGGCAGCAATGTAGCCACTGTACATGACTGCTGGCAGTCGTGGCCACGAGAGTGAGCGATCGCAAGAAAACCGGGCTCTGGGTGGCCACATGGCACTACCGGGAAGGCAGACCATAGTGTTCGGCATATGGCTCTGGGGCATCGTACTGCATCTGTAGCAGCAATCTGAATCGCAGTTAGCACCATCGTGACACAGTGAACTATAAAAAAATCGGTTACTTCAAGGATAGGTCAACGCCAGACGCCCTGTAGTGTGGTTTCCTCTGATCCCTAACCACCGCAGTTTGCGAATTCGATGGTGTCAAGCGAGAGCTCATCGGAAGGCAGGATCGAGGTTCAAATGGTTCAAATGGCTCTAAGCACTATGGGACTTTACATCTGAGGTCATCCGTCCCCTAGACTTAGAACTACTTAAACATAACTAACCTAAGGACATCACACACATCCATGCCCGAGGCAGGATTCGAACCTGCGACCGTAGCAGCAGCGCGGGTCCGGACTAAAGCGCCTAGAACCGCTCGGCCACAGAGGACGGCTCAGCGTGGAGGTCTGTTGTGTTTTCTGATGAAAGCTGTTTCTGCCTTGGTGCCGGTGATGGGCATGTGCTGGTTCGAAGGAGACCAGTTGAGGACCGGCAATCATACTGCCTGCGTGATGGACACACTGGACCTAAACCTGGAGCTATGGTCTGTGGTGCGGTTTCGTATAACAGAAGGAGCATGGTTATCCCAAGCAACGTGACAAAATTTGTACGCCAGTCTGGTGATTCCACCTTTTGTACCGCCATTCATGAACGGCATTCCGGGGATGTTTTCCAACAGGATAACGCTCGACACATACCGCTGTTGTAAACTTACGTGTTCTGCAGTGTGTCGACATTTTGCTTCGGCCTCTTCAACCACCAGATCTGTCTCTAATCGAGCACGTATGGGAATTCATCGGACGACAACTCCAGCGTCATACATAAACAGCGTTAATCGACACTGTACTGACCGACCAAGTGCATCAGACATGGAACTCGAACCCACAAACTGACTCCGGCGTCTGTGAAATAAAATGCATTCCGGTTTTCACGCTTGCATTCAACATTATGGGGGCAACACCGGTTATTAATGTATCAGCGTTTCACATCTGCAATGGCTTATATCGAGCTTACATTAAGCTTTGATCTTGCAATATTAATCACTTACATATGTCACATAGAGTAATGTATTTCCGAAATTTCATTACTCTATATTAATAACTTTTTGGAGTTGCGATTTTCTCGCGGTCAGTGTACACTACTGACCATTAAAATTGCTACACCACGACGATGACGTGCTACAGACGCGAAATTTAACCAACAGGAGGGAGATGCTGTGATATGCAAATGATAAGCTTTTCAGAGCATTCACACAAGGTTGGCACCGGTGGCGACACCTACAACGTATTGACATGAGGAAAGTTTCCAACCGATTTCTCACACACAAACAGCAGTTGACCGCCGTTGCCTGGTGAAACGTTGTTGTGATTCCTCGTCTAAGGAGGAGAAATGCGTACCATCACGTTTCCGACTTTGATAGAGGTCGGATTGTAGCCTATCGCGATTGCGGTTTATCGTATCGCGACATTGTTGCTCGCGTAGGTCGAGATCCAATGACTGTTAGCAGAATATGGAATCGGTGGGTTCAGGAAGGTACTACGGAACGCCATGCTCGATCCGAACGGTCTCGTATCACAAGCAGTCGAGATGACAGGCATCTTATCCGCATGGCTGTAACGGATCGTGCAGCTATGTCTCGATCCCTGAGTCAGCAGATGGGGACGTTTGCAAGACAACAACCAATTGCACGAACAGTTCGACGACGTTTGCAGCAGCATGTACTATCAGCTTGGTGACCGTGGCTGCTGTTACCCTTGACGCTGCATCACAGACAGGAGCGCCTGCGATGGTATACTCAACGATGAACCAGGATCCACGAATGGCAAAACGTCATTTTTTCGGATTAATCCAGGGTCTGTTTACAGCATCATGATGGTCGCATCCGTGTTTGGCGACATCGCGGTGAACGCACATTGGAAGCGAGTATTCGTCATCGCCATACTGGCGTATCACCCAGCGTGATGGTATGGGGTGCCATTGGTTACACTTCTCTGTCACCTCTTGTTCGCATTGACGGCACTTTGAACAGTGGACGTTACATTTCAGATGTGTTACGACCTGTGGCTCTACCCTTCATTCGATCCCTGCGAAAACCTACATTTCAGCAGGATAATGCACGACCGCATGTTGGAGGTCCTGTACAGGCCTTTCCGGATACAAAGAATGTTCGACCGCTGGCCTGGCCAGCACATTCTCCAGATCTCTCACCAATTGAAAGCATCTGGTCAATGGTAGCCGAGCAACTGGCTCGTCACAATACGCCAGTTACTGCTCTTGATGAACTGTGGTATCGTGTTGAAGCTGCATGGGCAGCTGTACCTATACACTCCATCCAAGCTCTGTTTGACTCAATGCCCAGGCGTATCAAAGCCGTTATTACGGCCAGACGTGGTTGTTCTGAGTACTGATTTCTCAGGATCTATGCACCCCAATTGCGTGAAAATGTAATCACATGTCAGTTCTAGTATAATATATCTGTCCAATATCATCTGCATTTCTTCTTGGTGTAGCAATTTTAATGGCCAGTAGTGTATTTTTCTTTCATGGAACGCCGCACGTGACTGCTATTCATAATTGGCGTTTGGACAGGGACATTATTGTTCGATAAACGGCACTAGTGAGTGCCAGTGAAGAGTGACCACACGAGCGCAGTATAAAGTGAAGAGTTCAGTAACGGTATGTTTGCAGACGCCTGAACCTCGCAGTCCGGGGTGATGAGCGGAGGGAGCAGCGCGTCTCCCTGCTTGGCAGTACGCCAGCCTCACTTGTCCGAAAATAATAGAAGCCGGCGAGCTGGCGGCTGCGCCTGCACGCACCCACGCCGCCCGCCTGCAGCAGCACCGGCCGTGGCCGCCGGCGCCACAGACGCAATGGCACTCCCACCCACCACTAAACACGAAGGTCGCCGCACAATGAGCTGTGTGTCCCACACGGACAACGGAGCTGCTGCCTCATACGATGCTACACAATTGCATCTCGTACCCCGTACCACTTACATCTTACAGTATAGAACGAAGAGCGGCATACCTGCATACACTGTCATATGCATCTACATCATCAAACATACTCTGCAATCCACCATACGGTGCGTGGCGGAGGGTACCTCGTACCACAACTAGCATCTTCTCTACCTGTTCCACTCCCAAACAGAACGAGGGAAAATTGACTGCCTATATGAATCTGTACGAGCCCTAATCTCTCTTATCTTTGTGGTCTATGGCGAAATATAAGTTGGCAGAAGTAAAATTGTACTGCAGTCAGCCTCAAATGCTGGTTCTCTAAATTTCCTCAGTAGCGGTTCACGAAAAGAACGCCTCCTTTCCTCTAGAGACTCTCACCCGAGTTCCTGAAGCATTTCCGTAACATTCGCGTGATGATCAAACCTACCATTAACAAATCTAGCTGCTCGACTCTGAATTGCTTCTATGTCCTCCCTCAATCCGACCTGATAGGCATCCCAAACGCTCGAGCAGTACTCGAGAATAGGTCGTATTAGTGTTTTATAATCGGTCTCCTTTACAGATGAACCACATCTTCCAAAAATTCTACCAATGAACCGAAGACGACCATCCGCCTTCCCCACAGGTGCCATTACATGCTTGTCTCACTTCATATCGCTCTGCAATGTTACGCCCAATATTTAATCGTCGTGACTGTTTCAAGAGCTACACTACTAATGGAGTATTCAAATATTACGTGATTCTTTTTCCTGTTCATCTGCATTAATTTACATTTATCTATATTTAGGGTTAGCTGCTATTCTATACACCAGTCACAAATCCTGTCCAAGTCATCTTGTACCCTCCTACAGTCACTCGACGACGACACCTACCCGTACACCACAGCATCTTCAGCAAACAGCCGCACATTGCTGTCTACCTATCCAAAAGATCATTTATGTAGATAGGAAACAACAGCGGACCTACCACACTTCCCTGGTGCACTGCAGATGATACCTTCACCTCCGATAAACACTCACCAATATAGGACAACGTACTGGGTTCTATTACTTAAGAAGTCTTCGAGCCAGTCATATACTTGGGAACCAATCCCATATGCTCGTACCTTAGTTAGGAGTCTGCAGTGAGGCACCGAGTCAAACGCTTTCCAAAAGTCAAGGAATATGGCATCCGTCTGATACCCTTCATTCATGGTTCGCAAGATATAATGTGAAAAAAGGGCGAGTTGCGTTTCTTAGCAGCGATGCTTTCCAAAGCCGTGCTGATACATGGACAGCAACTTCTCTGTCTCAAGGAAATTCAATATAATCGAATTGAGAATATGTTCGAGAATCCTGCAACAAACCGATGTTAAGGATATTGGTCTGTAATTTTGAGGATCCGTCCTTCTACCCTTCTGATATACATGCGTCACCTGCTCTTTTTTCCAGTCGCTCGAGACTTTACGTTGGGCAAGAGATTCACGATAAATCCAAGCTAAGTAATTAGCCAATGCAGTCGAGTACTCTCTGTAAAACAGAATTGGAATCCCATCAGGACCTGGTGATTTATTTATTTTCAACCCAACCAGCTGCTTCACAGCTCGATGAAACTTGGAGTACGAGAACGCTTTGTAAAGGAAGGTCCGAACGGTCGTGAAAGGAAAAACAACAGTAAAAATCACGGATATCAAAACCTTTAGCTGGAAGCCTTAGCTACACCTTCCAGCTAATTCTCTAATTAATCGCCACTCCGGCTGAAACATTTGTCATACAGTTATACCAACTTTACAACACCCTCGCCATAGAAGCAATCACATGGCTTTCCGCCAGTTCTCTATGCTGATCTGGAGATCCTTGTCTAAGCCAGAATGTTGTCTTCGTAGCCAACGGTTCATGTGAGCAGAAATGAAACACAGAAGGAGAGAATTACGGGCTGTATTGTGGGTGTTCAAACACTTCCCAGCGAAAACCCTGCAGGAGCATCTTCATTGCCCCTGCAGAGTGCGGCCGAGAATTATCGAGACGAAGGAAACGCATGAAAGTTAGGTTATGTGGGCTGCATGACATCAGGCGAAATCTTTCACAAGGCCTTCATACTTGGCGGGAGACACTATTTATCTAGGCATCTCTGCTCACTGTATGCTGAGAGTTGAAAAGAGCGACGTGACGCAATCGACGGGCATACTAAGGACACAGCCCAACACATCTGTGCAAAACTTCGTTGGATTTTCACTGTGATTTCCATTTCGTATTTGATCGGATCTTACTTTTCGAATAGCCCTCCTGTAATACCGGTTAGTTATAATTAAACGCCGGCCGCGGTGGTCTCGCGGTTCTAGGCGCGTAGTCCGGAACCGTGCGACTGCTACAGTCGCAGGTTCGAATCCTGCCTCGGGCATGGATGTGTGTGATGTCCTTAGGTTAGTTAGGTTTAAGTAGTTCTAAGTTCAAGGGGACTGATAACCACAGAAGTTGAGTCCCATAGTGCTCAGAGCCATTTGAACCATATAATTAAACTTACCCTATTTAACACTTTATAACATGGAAATTAATTACCATACCAGAACCAAACTTGATAGTATTAATATCAAGGGCATGGGGAAAAGAAATAAGGCCGAATCAGTTCAAGTGAAACACTTTTAATGTGCTGCTACGGTACATCATACCATTACATACCCACACCATTGCTACAAAATTGGCTCCGTATGACGTCCATCAGCGGCCAGAAGGGCAGAAAGCGCAGGGCTGCATTCTGCATGGCAGAACGAAATGAAGCATGCCCGTAGGAATTCTGGCTACCTCTTTGACGTGCTGCGCTTTATATCAGCACAGGTGTGAATGTTGCCCTGGTAAACTCTGTCCTTCAAGTAGCCTAACAACCAGAAATAACAGGGAGTGAGATCAGGTGACCCTGCCGACCAAGCATTTGCAAATGATCGACTGATAATTCGATTGTTTCTAAATGTGTTTCGGAGAAGCAGGTGAACTTCACGACTAATGTGCCGGCGGTGCTCCATCTGGCATGAAAACTGTTGAGTACAGTACATCTTTCTCCTACAGGGCGGGTGTGACATACTGGCGAAACATATCGCAGTTACACTGCACGTCTTTGGTTCTTGAGCGCTAGCATGTTCAAAAAAGAATCGGCCAATGATGAACGTAGCCGTGAGGCCACACCATACGGTGACACGTTCACCATACACAGGAACTTCATGCACAGTGACTGGAGGAGGAGATCCCCACACTCGGCAATTCTGTGTGTTCACCTCACCCGTCAGAGAAAAATTAGCTTTGTCTGTACATAGGTTGGTTCAAAGCCAGACCAAGTCACCTTCGATTCTTGCGAAAAGTGGTGAGCGATATGGATCTTGTACGGATACCATTTGACATTGGTTCGAAGCACCTTCCGTACGGTACCCACGGGACGTTCAACTGTCGTGACACAGCACGCACAGTGCCTGCCTATCGGAAATTGAGCTCAGCGTTGCCTGCCACAGCAACAGCGATTTCATCAGCTGGACGTCGGTCTCTTCCCGTAGCGACGCCCAGTTCTGCAGTTGATTCGAACTTCTTCTTCATGCTTCAGTTGGCAGTGGGAAGGAGGACTCTTCCGTAATCCTTTCATCCGGCGATACTCTCGAAGCGCAGTTACAGCATTACCGTTGTTTTGCTGACAGAGCTTCAACAATAACGCTCTACTCTTTTTGTCCAAGCTCTTGTTGACACGTCAACAAGTGCACTGTGACTGGTCTCGTGATTGAGAATATGAATCATCATGACTGACCACGACACCTGGTGGCCATTATAGGAACTTGGCGGTGGTGCTGTAACGCAAGGAAACCAAACACCCCACACTCTGGATATTAATGCTACCGAGTTCGGTACTCATACGGTCATTAGTTTCCGCGTTATAATGTTTTAAATAGGGAAAGTTTAATTACACTACTGGCCATTAAAATTGCTACACCAAGAAGAAATGCACATGATAAACGGGTATTCATTGGACAGATATATATTATACCAGAATTGACATGTGATTACATTTTCACGCAGTTTGGGTGCATACATCCTGAGAAATCAGTACTCAGAACAACCACCTCTGGCCGTAATAACGGTCTTGATACGCCTGGGCATTCAGTCAAACAGACCTTGGATGGCGTGTACAGGTACAGCTGCCCATGCAGCTTCAACACGATACCACAGTTCATCAAGAGTAGTGTCTGGCGTATTGTCACGAGCCAGTTGATCGGCCACCATTGACCAGATGCTTTCAATTGGTGAGAGATCTGGAGAATGTGCTGGCCAGGCCAGCGGTCGAACATTTTTTGTATCCGAAAAGGCCCGTACAGGACCTCCAACATGCGGTCGTGCATTATCCTGCTGAAATTAAGGGTTTCGCAGGGATCGAATGAAGGGTATTGCCACGGGTCGTAACACATCTGAAATGTAACGTCCACTGTTCAAAGTGCCGTCAATGCGAACAAGAGGTGACCGAAACGTGTAACCAATGGCACCCCATACCATCATGCCGGGTGATACGCCAGTATGGTGACGACGAATACACGCTCCAATGTGCGTTCACCGCGATGTCGCCAAACACGGATGCGACCATCGTGAAGCTGTAAACAGAACCTGGATTCATCCGAAAAAATGACGTTTTGCCATTCGTGCAACCAGGTTCGTCGTGGAGTACACCATCGCACCCGCTCCTGTCTGTGATGCAGCGTCAAGGGTAACCGCAGCCATGGTCTCAGAGCTGATAGTCCATGCTGCTGCAAACGTCGTCGAATTGTTCGTGTAGATGGTTGTTGTCTTGCAAACGTCCACATCTGTTGACTCAGGGAGCGAGACATGGCTGCACGATCCGTTATAGCCGCGCGGATAAGATGCCTGTCATGTCGACTGCTAGTGATACGAGGCCGTTGGGATCCAGCACGGCGTTCCGTATTACCCTCCTGAACCCACTGGTTCCATATTCTGCTAACAGTCATTGGATCTCGACGAATGCGAGCATCAGTGTAGCGATTCGATAAATCGCAATCGCGATAGGCTACAATCCGACCTTTATCAAAGTCGGAAACGTGATGGTACGCACTTCTCCTCCTTACACGAGGTATCACAACAACGTTTCACCAGGCAACGGCGGTCAACTGCTGTTTGTGTATGAGAAATCGGTTGGAAACTTTCCTCATGTCAGCACGTTGTAGGTGTCGCCACTGGCGCCAACCTTGTATGAATGCTCTGTAAAGCTAATCATTTGCGTATCACAGCATCTTCTTACTGTCTGTTAAATATTGCGTCTGTAACACGTCATCTTCGTGGTGTAGCAATTTTAATTGCCAGTAGTGCATTACGAAAGGTAACTGAACGATATACGCGTTGTAACGTAGGGGAATGACATTGAAGTCACCGCGATTTATGATGGTCCTCTGAACATAACAAAAGGAGGGCATAGTTCTTAATAGGGCCCATGATCACCACAGACGGCAATCCATGCTATGCAACGTGGTCCCATGCTCGCCACAATGTTGGTACGGAGTTCCTCTAGTAGGGCGTTTCATTTCTCGCCCAACTGTTGGACGGTTGTTGGTGCCTGAGGAAGTGCTGCACATTCCACACGTGTTCGATGGAATTTAAGTTGAGGGGACGTGCAAGCCAGTCCATTCGCTGAATATCCTCTAATTTCAAGGACTCTTCTATCTGTGATGTTCGATGCGGTCGCACACTGTCACCCATAAAAATGATGTCAGGACCGAACGCACATGTGGAAGGAGCACGGAGTCGCAATAACGTTGACCTGGTCATTTCAAAGATTTGGAGGTCAGTATTCCCTTGAAATTATGCTTCCCCACATCACAACACATGGAGTATCAAAACCACAGTGCTGGATGTTCCCTCAAATGTCGAGAGGTAAGAACACCTATACAGCCCTAGGTATTGTGCTGGGAGTGACCGTGAAAAGCCGTGGTACAAAAAAATACTCGGTGACGACCGATGTTACTATCAAATTCGTATCACTGGACTTGCTGTTGATAGTTACGATGGCGTTTTACTCATGAAGTTGGGAACGGGGGCGAGAGAGTAGGGTGCAAAAATAGTGATATATCAATGTATCTCTCTAACGCTGTCGTGAATTTCTCCCGAAACTGACGCACGCACCATTTTCCATCTGCAAAACATTACTGTGACACTGAGACATGCCTAGCACCCATATGTCTGAGAGTTTGGCGTGACATAAAAGCACAACTAAGGAACCCCTGGAGAATATTCAGCCAAATTTAGTATACACACGACTCATTATTTGTATAAACGGTGGGAGTAAGATAACGCTACTACCAATAGGGTTGAGTGTGGCAATGAGAAACGGGTACACGAGTAAAAGTTACACAACAGCTTGTTGGTATTTCATTCCTGTAATTAGCTGACTTAGAATACTTTTAAAATATGTTGATGAATCTATTTGTGTTGCTCAATGATCAGCCAGATATTCAGAATGAGCGATGCAGCGAGTTAATAATTTTGACGTCGTGCTTCGAGGACAAGGCTCATGTTACACAATTAAATATCACATATACATTTAACGTCCTCTCTACTGTTGAGTCACCTGGTTTAAAACGGCGGAGAAACAGTTAGTTTCCAGCGACAGTGCGACAGTGCTTTTTACAGAAACAACGAGCAGTTACTGACAGAACTACAAGTTCCCTCAGAATTCAGACGAATCTCCAGGGAGGAATTCACTAGAGATACGGATGAAATATGTTTACAAATATGTCTGAAATATGTTAATCGTATGTGAAATAAATATATGTGTCAAGTATATGTGACATATGTGTACGAGGGCGAAGCTGCGAGCAAAAGTCTAGCAAAATGTATTTCTGAAGGCTGTTATAAAGAAAATTTCCAGTTAAAACGTTCACGTTACATTTTATCAGATATTTAGCTTATTGAAGGAGACAAGAATGAATCAAACGCATGAGTCAAAGAAGGCTGAATTACGAGCTGTTTATCTGCAGTAATGTTATTTTTTTAAACAACTGCGCACCTGTTTATACATATTACATATATCTACATGAAAATTATTCGTGTGTTTTGCAATAGAAGTTCTACCACTGTTCATAAAGAAGACCATGAGAAATTTCCTCACTACATAGTACTCCATTAGATTGGTACAGTTTCTTGAGCTCTCGTTTCCTCTGCACATGCTGTTATAGAAAACTGTGGACGAATTGCATCTGATAAATTCTATTCCTAAGAAAAGTGCAGTCTTTATCAATTTAAAAGCTTCCCACGCTACACTTGTGCAGCTGATAGTGTGGTGATATTGTTCTGAATATTGCGTCAGCCGTGTGCCAGACTTCAGTCTAATACAATGTGTGTGCTAGCCTTGAATGTCTATATTAGTAATGGATGACGCAAGGAGTCAGATCAGATTTAAAGCAGCGAGCAACAGTTGTGCAGCGTAAACCGAACTTAACGAGGGAATGGTGAGGGGGTGAAATATTTGAACTACATCACGATTGCTCTTAATGACCCCAAATGCCATTCCCTGAGGACGGTATCGTTGCAGTGAAGAGCCCAGCTTGTGAATTTTATTATTCTTGACGTTTTAAGCTCTGAAGGCGTTTTTTCAAGAGTTGATATAAATTGCGCAAGTGACTACTTTGTTTCTCGATGACTGTCTCTACGCAGATTTGCTTGTGATGTTAGTGAACTCTTTTTATGTTATGACGCAGCCCAAGGTCTGTCAGGGCTCGAAGAATCTGGACTCAATAATTTTCATAAGGACACGGGGTAATTATTCAACAGAGCCATACGGCATAAGCGAGGACAGAGAGAAGGTTCATTGTGTGATAGCAGTATGACACAGGAAATTCTACAGAGGTGGCTGTAAGGTGAACGGGTAACAGCAGTAGGCCATATAATCTAAGATTCCTACTTTAATCGACCTTCTTTCTTCAAGTTTCCTAACAAAACGTGTTTTTATACAACGTAATGCATAAATAAACAAAACTTTCCACGGTTGCCATCCTACATCGCTGCACAGCTATTTTCAATTAAAATTTTCGATAATTACAATGACTGTGTCTGGCACAAATTTTCGTCCGTCTATATCAATGATGCACAGATGGCTCGACGGGCTAAAATGACGATAAAATATTTGTCCCTCCGTGTGCGGTACTCATGAAACCCGCGAGCATAGGGGTGTGGACTCTGTGACATACGGAAGTTCGGTTCGGTCCTGAAATCGTGCACGGATAGCCGAAGTGTATAAGGCGACCGCTCGCGATAAACGGAAAAATCGTGTTCGAGTACCAGGGCACAAATTTTCATGTGTCATAAACAGCTTACGTCAATCCGGATTCGCAAAATGGGATTCAATTTGGTAATAAAAATTGTTTGATGGACGTTTTTCGATATTTACTGTTATGCACTTCCTTGGAAAATTTTGCTTCAATGAAGAGCAAAACATATAAATAAAGCGCCTGAGTAAGCTGCCTATCTTTTTTCAGGCTATAAGGAAAGGTTGCTAGGTGAATCAGATAAGCGTGTAAGAGGAAATTACCCTCATCACGTTTCCTCATATAATTATATGCGAAATGTGGATAATTTTATGGGAACACAATGGTGTGGAGTTGACTTAGGGAAAGTTGGCAAATCTTAGGAGTGTCATGATGGAAACTTGAAGACGGTAATTTAATCAAATACGCTTCCTGTTTCCACCTGGTGACTTTTAATTATTTCCTGGAAATAGGTAGGCAACATTACTTTGGCGTTAAATTTACATCTTTTGCTTTTGATTGGTGGAATTTTTCTTAAGAAACTGAATAACAGTAACACCCAAAAAAATTCAGTAAAAAAATTAATTAAAAATAACTGTGCAGTGGCTTAGTACGGCTAATCTGCCACGCATTGTTTATTTATACATTACATTGTATGTAGTATACAGTTTAATAGCAAACTCGAAGAAGGAAGGTTGATTTAAAACGGGATCTTCTACTACTAGGATGGCTGCAGTTTCTGGATCTTGGTACCTGGTTTGTACATTCCATGTTATATTTATATATATATTTTTCAGTTATTGCTTTTTTCATTTTAATGTCACTGGAATTCACAAGTGTTTTTCACAAGCCACGTTTCGCTTTTACTTAAAAAGCCTCTTCAGTAGTCACTCTGTGAATACACCACACATATTAACTTCCATCATTATTTATAGATTGTTTCGCCACTTCATGGTAGGACAGTTTCATATTTAACGTTCCATATCACTCCAACTGCCCACGCCCCACTTCATTACCGAGCCTCCACCAGCTTGAACAGTTCATGTATTTATGAGGTTGTCTCTATACCCGTACACGTCCACCCGCTCGATACAATTTGAAACGAGACTCGTCCGACCAGGCAACATGTTTCCATTCATCAACACTCCAGTGTTGGAGTCGACGGGCCCAGGCGAGGCGTAAAGCCTTGTGTCGTGCAGTCATCAAGAGTACACGAATGGGCCTTCAGCTCTGAAAGTTCACATCGATAATGTTTCGTTGAATGGTTCGTACGCTGACACTTGTTGATGGCCCGACATTGAAATCTACAGCAGTTTGAGGAAGGGTTCCACTTCTGTCACACTGGAAGATTCTCTTCAGTGGTTCCGTTCTTGCAGGACCTTTTTCCGTCCGCAGCGATGTCGGAGATTTGATGTTTTGCCGTATTCCTGGTATTCACAGTACACTTGTGAAATGTTCGTACGGGAACATCCTTACTTCATCACTACCTCGGAGATGCTGTGTCCCATCGATCGTGCGCCGACTATAACACCACGTTCAAACTCACTTAAATCTTGATAACCTGCCATTGTAGCAGCAGCAATAGATCTAATAACTGCGCCTGACACTTGTTGTCTTATACAATCGGTGCCAAGTATTCTGCCCGTTTACATAATCCTATACCGGTTTCTTTGGTGCTTCAGTGTATAATAGTGCGTTTGGCATTCAAGAACAACAACAATAATAAATCAGTCACGCCGAAGGAGTATGGGGGACACAATAATAACAGTAATAATAATATCGCCGCGCTGGTTTAGCCGAGCGGTCTGAGGCGCTGCAGCCATGGACTGTACGGCTGGTCCAGGCGGAGGTTCAAGTCCCCCCTCGGACGTGGGTATCTGTCCTTAGGATAATTTAGGTTAAGCAGTGTGTAATCTTAGGGACTGATGACCTTAGCAGTTAAGTCCCATAAGATTTCACACACTTTTGAACATTTGTATAATAATATACAGAAGACAGACACAATTACAAAACAAATAGTCGGTTTTTGGAGAACAGGGGTAAAAGCAGAACAGTCACGTTGAAATAGGTTGGCGAGATCAAAAATGATCTGAGACAGGAATTATGATATCCAAAACCGCGAAATTTTTAGGTGCGAAAATTACAAGTGGCAAGTCGACAAAGACGAAAAACCATAGAAGAAGTTTGGAACAACATGATCTGAAGAGAGGAAGGAAGTCCACAGGAAGAGAATGAAAGAAATGGGGGCACAAAGGAATTTTCCTCTAAGTACTTTTACGTTGTCCTAACTGGTTTATTCACAAATAATAATAATGACCACTATAATAATATATACGTCTTATTGCTTATGTTGGGATCTGCCTATACTAATCTAAAGACAACTCGTACCTGTAAACCGAACCATAAACGTCGGTACTAAGTCGTTATTTGACCGCTGTGACCATGATCAATGAACGACAATGAATGCCAAGGTTACCAGAAGCAGTGACTAGCCGAACGTGCAAAAATGCAGACTGTTACCTGCGCGAGTCTTCTCGCGTTCTGGGGACACAATAGGCGGTGCGTCTGTGATATGCTAATCCTCCCTGCAAGCTCCTTCCAATCTCGATCCATGCAAGGCGACAACTCGCAGACATTAATGAAAACCACTTGCGGAGTCGTCGCTCGTTTACGCAGGCATTCCTCCCCAGAACGCTGACGTGGCTCAGGCTTGCACGTGACCGAACACCTTGCCTCATTAATGGAGAAGCATTCTGAAGCGGACGTCTCCTGATGGTCGAACACTAGCCCGCCAATCGACACAAGCCTTAGAAGCATTGCCATGCTCTCTGCACAAAAGTAAAAGTAAGAGCGTTACATAAATTAACACGAGGGTGTGCTGTAACGTAATACCTCCGAATCTTTTGTGTGAAAACAATCAAAGCTTTTTAAATAAAACTTTGTAAACATCCTGTATCTTTAGTCTTCAACTATACATATTTATTTCTCGACGTAGTCAGCTCTGGTGAAGAACACATTTCTCCTAAGGAGAGACCAGTTTGTTGATGCCATCAGTGTAATATGTTTGATTTTGCTGTCGGGGCCACAACCTCATCTCTTCTTGAATGAGATTTTCACTCTGCAGCGGAGTGTGCGCTGATATGAAACTTCCTGGCAGATTAAAACTGTGCGCCCGACCGAGACTCGAACTCGGGACCTTTGCCTTTCGCGGGCAAGTGCTCTACCATCTGAGCTACCGAAGCACGACTCACGTCCGGTACTTACAGCTTTACTTCTGCCAGAACTTCGTCTCCTACCTTCCAAACTTTACAGAAGCTCTTCGGCGAACCTTGCAAAACTAGCACTCCTGAAAGAAAGGATATTGCGGAGACATGGCTTAGCCACAGCCTGGGGGATGTTTCCAGAATGAGATTTTCACTCTGCAACGGAGTGTGCGCTGATATGAAACTTCCTGGCAGATTAATACTGTCGTGCTTCAGTAGCTCAGATGGTAGAGCACTTGCCCGCGAAAGGCAAAGGCCCCGAGTTCGAGTCTCGGTCGGGCACACAGTTTTAATCTGCCAGGAAGTTTCATCTCTTCTTGTTCCGTTTCATCACTATCGAAGTGAAGTCCTCGAAGGTGTTCTTTAATTTTGGAGACAGATGGGGAAAAAATGGAAATGAGCGTTTGGCGTCATTGGACGGGAGGCCCCTTACGGGGCAGGTCCGGCCGCCTCGGTGCAGGTCTCATTACATTCGAAGCCACATTGGGCGACCTGCGCGCCGGATGGAGATGAAATAATGATGAAGACAATCCAACCTCGCAGCCTTCACTTCGCAATGCAAGAGCTGAGCATAATCCGGAGGGTTGGGTACGTGAGCTGTTTGCACTGAGTGTTCAGCGAATGTCGAACCACGCGTGCCATCTCCAACTTTAGTAGTTGGATATTTTGCAAGAAATGCGAATTTTTAAACACTTACTATATGACAAAAGTAACCTTCTCAACGACGAGGTGCAGCTGCGGAACAAAAACTTTTTTTGAAGGTTTTCAAACGTTATTCCATCCGCTATAATTTTAGGGAGTAATTATTATACCCTTACCAATATGTTTTTAGCACTTCCGTTTGCTGAATATCTGGGATTGTCTGGTATTTCAATCCCATAGTTATCCTCATGCGGTCAAGTTCGATGATTAGCCCCATTATTTAGGGGGGGGGGGGATTCTTTGGGGAAGGAGACCAGACAGCGACGTCATCGGTCTTATCGGATTAGGGAAGGATGGGGAAGGAAGTCGGCCGTGCTCGGAGTAATTTAGGGAAATCACGGAAAACCTAAATCAGGATGGCCGGAGGCGGGATTGAATCGTCGCCCTCCCGAATGCGAGTCCAGTGTGCCCGAATGTGCTAGGTTGGCTTAAAATAGTGAAAGCTTTGCTCCCTTCACTTTTGACGTCGAAATTTTAAAACACTGGATATATCTTTGTTCCTTACAGGATGAACGTATACGTCAATTTCGGTGGTGGTGGTTAGTGTGTAACGTCCCGTCGACAACGAGACGGAGCGCAAGCTCGGGTTAGGGAGGGATTGGGAAGGAAATCGGGCGTGCCCTTTCAAAGGAACTATCCCGGCATTTGCCTGAAACGATTTAGGGAAATCACGGAAAACCTAAATCAGGATGGCCGGAGATGGGATTGAACCGCCGTCCTCCCGAATGCGAGTACAGTGTGCTAACCACTGCGCCACCTCGCTCGGTCGTCAATTTCGTTAGCCGCACCTGGTCAACCATAAAATTTCAAGTTTAGGAGTACATGTTGGTACCAGTGTTAACAAGCACGCATGACACACTATCGCACATGCGCTCTCGAGGCTATAGCCAGTTCCAGCACAAATCCGTTGCTGCCGTACTGCGGTCGCGAAGTGGGACCGAGGCTGCTTCCCAGATAAGTTATTGCAATATGACAATGTATTACTATATTATAGTTTGTAGTTTTTGACGTTGTCCATTATAGACAAATTGTAGTTCCTTTTATTCTGAAGAAGTTTGGATTATCCCAACTAAAACCTAGGTAAACACTGCAACTGAGGCTGTTGCCAATTTAAAATTAATATTTATCCGGTTGCTGACAGGGCCACGAAAAAATTAGAACGAGATGTTCCTTAACAGAACCATAACTGGTGATGAGACGAGGGTCTACGGCTATGATGTTGCGACCAAGGTTCGGTACTCACAATGAGTCGGGAAAGGTTCTCGAAGACCAAAGAAGCTCGTCAGGTCACGTCAAATACCAACACCATGCTTTGACTTTGAATTATTGGTTCATTATGAATTCGTGCCACATGAACAAACTGTTAATCGATGGTACTATGGGAAACGTTGTGATATCTGCGAAAAAAAATATGAGAAGGAAACGGCTTGCAACGTGGCGAGATAATTCATGGATCTTGCATCAAGATAATGCATTCGCACATTGATCCCTGATGGTGCGTGAATATAGCACAAAAAAACGAAATCACTGTGCGGCCTCATCCTCCATATTTTACAAAAAATGGCTCTGAACGCTAAGGGACTTAAATCTGAGGTCAGCAGTCCCCTAGAACTTAGAACTACTTAAACCTAACTAACCTAAGGACATCACACACATCCATGTCCGAGGCAGGATTCGAACCTGCGACCGTAGCAGTGGCGCGGCTCCGGACTGAAGCGCCTAGAACCGCTCAACCACCGCGGCCGGCCTCCACATTCTCCAGACCTGACCTCTGCGGACTTCTTTTATTTCCAAAGTTGAAACCCCGTTGAAAGGACGACGATTTGCAACGATAGACGAGATAAAAGAAAATTCGCAGACGACGCTTCGCGTGATCCAGCAAGAGGAATACCAAGACTTCCTCCGGAAATGGAAACGGCATTGAAAGCGGTGTATCAACAGTGGAAGAGAGTGTTTCGAAGGAGACCATGCACAATTAGTAACAGGTAAGTGTAGAAAAATTTTGTAGACAAAGTTCCAGAATTATCTGAACAGACCAGGTATGTACCGCGGGATGCAGGCGGGGCTTGTTCACCCCAAACGGCTCCTCGCTCCGCAGCGGTCAATGTGGGGGTGGAATCGCTCCCTCCGCCCAGCACAATGTCCTCTGGCAATCGGCCAACTTGCCACCAACACGCAATATATGACGTTTCACTTTCCGTACGCATCGAAAATTCACCTTTCCAAGTCGAGAGTAGCCTCGGTAATTAACGAACTTGGGGAAAACTGCGGTGGCAGTTTTGCGGATGAAAATACCTGTTAGCTGGCGCAGGATGTGTAACACCGCTTGGACCTAGGAACGGGCGGTGACGTACGTGTCGCACGGTTTTGTTCGGCGTGTCAGCGCCAGAGTGCCGGGCTAACGAGCAACCTGTCGCGTGCGCTTGACACTCCCTCTAAACACAGGCTGCGACCGACGTGGTGGCAGCGGTAAGTGAGGCGGCTATTCATTCACTGCGGCGCTCACACAGGACACGCATCGCGTGCAATTGCACCTCTAGAACCCCCTTCGCACCCCCTTCAAATTTAGTTGTAAGATGGCCAGTGGATACGCCGTCAAAAAGTGAACACGAATCGAGTATGAAAACAGCTAGAAGCGTAATGGACTGTGAAAGAGAAGCAAACTAGAAACAGTGAACGGGCCACAATCAGGATGTGAAACATCGAGAAAATTGCCAAAATCACGGCGTCGTTGTTATGTGGTCGGGATGTTCGACTACGAAGGGAGAGAACCGTGTTCATATCTCCCTCGAGCCCCACTTTTTTTTCACAAAATTGTGAACTGTCCGTCCGGTCATTGATATGTCTGTTCGCTTTATTTAAATTTGTGCGCGTGTTGCTATGTAAAGTACATCTGTAACAGCCATGTGTAAAGACGTTGGGGTTGGGTTGTTTGGAGGAAGAGACCAAACAGCGAGGTCATCGCCCTCGTCGGATTAGGGAAGGATGGTGAAGGAAGTCGGCCGTGTCCTTTCAAAGGAACCATCCCGGCATTTGTCTGGAGCGATTTAGGAAAATCACTGAAAGACTAAATCAAGATGGTCGGACGCGGGATTGAACCGTTGTCCTCACGAATGTGAGGTTTAAAGAAGGGATCTCCAGAAGTACGTACTTCCTATTTCTTCTACATAAGTACCAAGTGTTATAACTCTGCGTGCCGTTGCGAAGTTTTAACTCTTGAATTCCTCTGTTGTAACGTAGTTGACACCCGTTTATTTATTGTTTTCATTTCTGTGAGAGGTCTATGCTGTATCTCACCTGCTCGCACTATTCATCACCTATAACCAGTGTATAGTATGACAATTGCCAAGACTAGGGAATGAGAACAGACACGCCCATGACCGGACAGAAAGTTCATAATTTTTGGGAAAAAAAGAGAGGCACGAGGGAGGTTTGAACTCAGATCTGATCTCCCCCTTTGGAGTCGAAGACGACGACCGCAAAACCATGACATCGTGATTCTTGCAATTCTCCTTGATGTTGCACATCTTAAGCTTGAACCGTTCACTCTTCTATTTTTCTACTTTTCTCACAGTTCAGTACACCTTTTTCCTGTTCTCATGCTTGATTTGTGATCAGTTTTTGATGAGCTGTCCACTGGGCATTTTTACTCCTAAATCTCGGGGGGTGGGGGGTTTGCGGTGAGAAGTTTCCCTTGTTAATGAAGCAGTTGCTTTTCATTAAATCACCAGTCGTGGTCAGGAAATTAAAGGCGATTCCATTTAGGTATGAAATGCAAGTGATATTGTCGGTTTCATAAATTCACCCGACAAAATTGTAGTCGCCACATAAAAAGAACACTGTAGTCAATTTGGAACGCTGTAGGCGGAGCAGTATTTGTACCGGGCGGTCGTGTGACTGTCCGGCGCTGACTAACTTGTGGCGGTGAACTGGAGCGCACACTAGCTGATCAAAAGTATCCGGATGCATATGTAATGCAGAATTGACCACTATTGGCCACGAGGGTCGTATCCGCCAGTACAAACGGACGCCAGGAGTGTTGTAATTTGAGTGTAGTAGCTGTAAGAGCAGAAAGGGTTAACTAGGAGAACTCCGTGGCTGCGACCGTGAACTAGTTACTGGTTTTCACCTGCGTAAAAAATTCCTCAGCGACACTTCATACCTTCTAAAGCTGCCCAAGTCGACTATCGGTGATGTGATTGTGAAGTGCAAACGCGAAGGAACGACCACATTTGAAGCAAGGTGGATCAAAACAAAATGTCCAGACACTCTGTGACCAAAATGGTACTGAAACAGAGGATGACAGACTAAAGGCCGAATTACTAAATGTCTTCTTCCAAAGCTGTTTCACAGAGGAAGACTGCACTGTGCTTCCTTCTCTAGATTGTCGCACAGTCGACAAAATGGTAGACATCGAAGTAGACGACAGAGGGATAGAGAAACAATTAAAATCGCTCAAAAGAGGAAAGGCCGCTGGTCCTGATGGAATACCAGTTCGATTTTACACAGAGTACGCGAAGGAACTTGCCCCCCTTCTTGCAGCGGTGTACCGTAGGTCTCTAGAAGAGCGAAGCGTTCCAAAGGATTGGAAAAGGGCACAGCTCATCCCCGTTTTCAAGAAGGGACGTCGAATAGATGTGCAGAACTATAGACCTACATCTCTAACGTCGATCAGTTGTAGAATTTTGGAACACGTATTATGTTCGAGTATAATGTCTTTTCTTGAGACTAGAAATCTACTCTGTAGGAATCAGCATGGGTTTCGAAAACGACGGTCGTGTGAAACCCAGCTCGCGCTATTCGTCCACGAGACTCAGAGGGCCTTAGACACGGGTTCACAGGTAGATGCCGTGTTTCTTGACTTCCGCAAGGCGTTTGACACAGTTCCCCACAGTCGTTTCACGAACAAAGTAAGAGCATACGGACTATCAGATCAATTGTGTGATTGGATTGAGGAGTTCCTAGATAACAGAACGCAGCATGTCATTCTCAATGGAGAGAAGTCTTCCGAAGTAAGAGTGATTTCAGGTGTGCCGCAGGGGAGTGTCATAGGACCGTTGCTGTTCACAATATACATAAATGACCTGGTGGATGACATCGGAAGTTCACTGAGGCTTTTTGCAGATGATGCTGTGGTGTATCGAGAGGTTGCAACAATGGAAAATTGTACTGAAATGCAGGAGGATCTGCAGCGAATTGACGCATGGTGCACGGAATGGCAATTGAATCTCAATGTAGACAAGTGTAATGTGATGCGAATACATAGAAAGATAGGTCCCTTATCATTTAGCTACAATATAGCAGGTCAGCAACTGGAAGCAGTTAATTCCATAAATTATCTGGGAGTACTCATTAGGAGTGATTTAAAATGGAATGATCATATAAAGTTGATCGTCGGTAAAGCAGATGCCAGACTGAGATTCATTGGAAGAATTCTAAGGAAATGCAATCCGACAACAAAGGAAGTAGGTTACAGTACGCTTGTTCGCCCAATGCTTGAATACTGCTCACCGGTGTGGGATCCGCACCAGGTAGGGTTGATAGAAGAGATAGAGAAGATCCAACGGAGAGCAGCGCGCTTCGTTACAGGATCATTTAGTAATTGCGAAAGCGTTACGGAGATGATAGATAAACTCCAGTGGAAGACTCTGCAGGAGAGACGCTCAGTAGCTCGGTACGGGCTTTTGTTAAAGTTTCGAGAACATACCTTCACCGAAGAGTCAAGCAGTATATTGCTCCCTCCTACGTATATCTCGCGAAGAGACCATGAGGATAAAATCAGAGAGATTAGAGCCCACACAGAAGCATACCGACAATCCTTCTTTCCACGTACAATACGAGACTGGAATAGAAGGGAGAACCGATAGAGGTACTCAGGGTACCCTCCGCCACACACCGTCAGGTGGCTTGCGGAGTATGGATGTAGATGTAGATGTAGAAGAGCAGGCGGACTTCGTGTGCTGACAGATAGCGACCGTCGAGTATTCTGGAGAGTAGTTAGTTGTACATACATCAAAAAAAGTTTTGCCTCACCTCGGTTCAGAGAGTTCCGTAACCTGAACAGAAAATTGAAATAGAGATCAGCATAAACATAATTTCTGCCCTTTTTATTGTTCGTGAAAGTCACACATTCCATGTTGTACCACCATACAGCGAGACCTTCAGAGGTGGTGGTCCAGATTGCTGGTACCTCTGATACCCAGTAGCACGTCGTCATGCATGCATGTATTCGTCGTAGCATACTATCCACAAGTTCATCAAAACACTGTTGCTCCAGGTTGTCCCACACCTCAACAGCGTAGATCCCTCTGACTGGTTGGTCGGTCACGTAGTCCACAAACAGCTCTTTTCAATCTATCCCAGGCATGTTCGATAGATTTCATGTCTGGAGAATAAGCTGGCCACTCTAGTCGAGGATGTCGGTATCCCGTAGCAAGTGATTCACAAGATGTGCATGATGGGGGCGCGAATTGTCGTCCATGAAGACGAATACCTCGGCAATATGCTGCCGATGTGGTTGCACTATCGGTCGGAGGATGGCATTCACGTATAGTACAGCCGTTACGGCGACTGCTATGACCACCAGCGGCGTACGTTGGCCCCACATAGTGCCACCCCAAAACATCAGGGAACCTCCACCTTTCTGCACTCGCTGGACAGCGGCTCTAAGGCTTTCAGCCTGAGCTGGTTGCCTCCAAACACGTCTCCGACGATTGTCTGGTTGAAGGCAAATACCACACTCATCGGTGAAGTAAACGTGATGCCAATTCTTAGCGGTCCATTCGGCATGTTGTTGGGCCCATCTGTACCACGCTACGTGGTGTCGTGGTTGCAAAGATGGACCTCGCCATGTACGTCGGGAGTGAATTTGCACATAATGTAGCCTATTGCGCACAGTTTGAGTCGTAACACGGCGTCCTATGGCTGCACAAAAAGCATTATCCAACATAGTGGCGTCGCTGTCAGGGTTCCTCCGAGCCATAATCTGTAGGTGGCGGTCATCCACTGCAGTAGCAGCCCTTGGGCTGTCTCTCTGTATCTGATCCATGCCTGAACAACATCGCTTTGCTTCACTCCGAGACGCCTGGACACTTCCCTTGTTGAGAGCCCTTCCTGGCACAAAGTAACAATGCGGACACGATCGAACTGCGGTATAGTCCGTCTAGGCATGGTTGAACTACGGACAACACGAGCCACGTACCTCTTCTTCCTGGTGGAATGACTGGTTGTCGGACCCCCACTATCTAATAAGCACTGTTCACGCATGGTTGTTTACATCTTTGGGCGGGTTTGGTGACATCTTTGGGCGGGTTTAGTGACTGTGTCTGTGATACAATATCCACAGACAACGTCTATCTTCAGGAGTTCCTGGAACTGGGGTGGTGCGAAACTTTTTTTGATATGTGTAAAAAATGTTCAAATGTGTGTGAATTCTTAAGGGACCAAACTGCTGAGGTCATCGACCCCTGCCGGCCGCGGTGGTCTCGCGGTTCTAGGCGCGCAGTCCGGAACCGCGCGACTGCTACGGTCGCAGGTTGGAATCCTGCCTCGGACATGGATGTATCTGATGTCCTTAGGTTAGTTAGGTTTAAGTAGTTCTAGGGGACTGATGACCACAAATGTTAAGTTCCATACTGCTCAGAGCCATTTGAACCATCATCGACCCCACACTACTTAAACTAACGTAAAGTAACCTATTCTAAGAACAACACACACACCCATCCCCGAGGGAGGACTCAAAACTCCGGCAAAGGGAGCTGCGCAGTGACATGGCGCCTTAAAACGCACGGTCACTCCACGCGGCCTATGAGTAAAAAAATCGAACGAAATAAATGGAAGGAATCACTCATGAGTTCCAAAGTGCTACAAGCAATCTAGACAGAAGAATGACTGTGCGTAGGGAGTTAAAAGGAATGGGGTACAAAGGTCCACCGGCTCTTCATAAGCCACACGTTTCTGTAGTGAATGCTAAGCGACGCCTGAGATCCACTTGCCAGTGGATTAATGGAAACGGGTGCTTTCTAGCGATGAATCACGCTATACCCTGCGGCAATCCGATGGAAGGCTTTGGATTTCGCCAGAGCCTGGAGAATATTACCTGCCACCATATACAGAGCTCGAAGTGAAGTACTAAGAAGGTGTTTCCACGGAATTGGGATGTCTTTCGTCCTTTGGTGAGATCCCCTTATTGCGCCTAAGAAAACGCCAAATGGCTAAGGTTATAAACACATTTTAAAGCATAGAGTACTGCTTAGAGTAGAGAAACAGTTCAGAGACGATGATTGTTTCAGTCAACATAGAGTGCTCCCTGTTATATAGCAGCATCTGTGATGCAATGATATCTGGCTAATAATACTCGTGAAATTGACTGGCCTGTCCAGAGTCCGATCTGAACCCAATGAAACACCTCTGGGATAGAACGCGACTTCGCACCAAACCTCACCGTCTAACATACTACCTTCTCTGGCCTCGATTGTTGAGCAAAATTGGACTGCGATTTCTTCACAGACATCCAGCCGTCTCATTTAAAGAGTACCAGCACAGTTTAAGCTACCATAAAGGTGATGGGTAGAAACGCCACATGTTAATGTCCACTGATAGATGTCCAGATACCTTCGATCTTATTGTCTCTGTGCCAGTCTGCTGTATGGAATGAGCCCAGTAAGCTATATCGATATGGAGACTTTACCGTATAGCATAAACGACCTATCGTGTTCGACGGGAGGGTGACAACAATGTGAATGCTATTGCAAATTTTTTTAGCGTATCAACGGGCATTTATGTCTCTGCCATTGATCACAGTAGCACATATAGCTGCACGTCTTCAATGGGCCAAAACACACAGATATCGTACAGCTGATGATTGGACGCGTATGTTGTAGTCGAACCAGTAGCGATTTTACTTGTTTTCAAATGTCCCAAGGCGTCGAATGTACCGACGGCTCAATGAGTCTTTTAATTTGCAGTGTGTGTGTCTAGGATGCAGTTCTGGCTGGTGGTGGTTCTTTGATGTTTTGGGGGTGCTTTCCGCACCATCACTTCGGCTCGTCATTCAGGTTACCGCTTTCATGACCCAGACTGTTTATTTCAATATTCTCGATTGCCCTGTATTACATCTTCATGATGAGTGTGCTGTGGACACTCCTGTCTTCCAAGATGACATCTGTGTTCACAAATCTCCACCCATACGTTCCTGGTTTGATGAACATTCTGTCATCCTGTCACGCCTCAACTGTTCCGCTAAATCATCCGATCTCAGTCCACAGGATATGTCCGGGACTATTTGCAGCAGGCGTTGAAACGTAGCAGTGAAGACCCCCACTATTTGACACGTCTACAGGGGCTAATCATGAATGAGTAGCTTCAGCTAGATATGGCATACCTGGGGAAACTTGTGGACCCTCTTTCTTGGCAAGTTGGGTCCATAATCAAGACAAGAGAGGATGTCACATGGTACTAGCTTTATGACTCCTATGAGTTGCTAACTTGTTGTCCAGTATTCTTATCATCACTCTTCAACATTCCGTCGACGATTACGACAATAGTGATGGAGCAAAAATTAGGACCGGAGAAGGATGATGCTGAAAAAATGGGCAGCGTCCTACTCTGGACGCTACAAAGCTTTCAAGACAGTGTCATATCGTCTACCAAAGAAAGTAGGTTGTCAAGTCTTACTGGACTAAACATTACTTGAAAGCCAAAACGCTGCGCATTATCGCCGGCCGGTGCGGCCGTGCGGTTCTAGGCGCTTCCGTCTGGAAGCGCGTGAGCGCTACGGTCGCAGATTCGAATCCTGCCTCGGGCATGGATGTGTGTGATGTCCTGAGATTAGTTAGGTTTAAGTAGTTGTAAGTTCTAGGGGACTGATGACCACAGATGTTAAGTCCCATAGTGCTCAGAGCCATTTGAACCATTTGAACCTGCGCAATATCCTGAATGGAAACTCTTTCACAGACACATTGGAAGGGCATGCAGCAGGGGCATTTAAAGGATTACTAAAGCCCTTGCTACATTCCATCACCGACCCTAAGACTTTCGTGTTACGTTTTAATAAAACATTAGCCTAGTGACTTTATGTACAAGTAGCACTTAATTTGAAGTTCGAGTTTTACGAAATGTTTAATTGTTTTAGATTTTGATTTAACGAGTCACAATCAGGATAAACCATTAAAAGTCACGGCAAAATTCCCTGGTCATCCTTCCCAAAGTCGAGCTTCTGCTCCGTTACCAGTAACCTCATCGCAGAAGGGACTTTACACTGAGGTAACATACGTCACGGGATATGAATAAGCACTTGTACAGATGGCGGTACTACAGCGTACACAACGTATAAAAGGGCAGTGCATTGGCGGAGCTGTCAATTGTACTCAGGTGATTCCTGTGAAAAGGCTTCCGACATGATTATGGTCGCACGACAGGAATTAACAACTAACAAACTTTGAACGCGGAATGGTAGTTGGAACTAGACGCATGGGGCATTCCATTTCGGAAATCGATAGAGAATTCATATTCTGAGATCCACAGTGTCAATGCTGTGGCGAGATTACAAAATTCCAGGCATTACGATCGATAGCAGTTGCGTTTGCAAAGAGTTGTCAGTGCTAATAGACAAGCAATACTGTGTAAATTAACCGCAGATATCAATTTGGAACATACGACGAACATATACGTTCGGACAGTGCGGCGAACTCTGGCGATAATGGGCTACGGCAGCAGACGACCGACGCGAGTGCCTTTGCTAACAGCACGACATCGCTTGCAGGGCCTCTCCTAGGCTCGCGATCATATTGATTGACGCTAACAACTGGAGCGCCTTAGACTGCTCACATGAGTCCCAATTTCAGTTAGTAAAGATTGATGATACGGTTCGAGTGTGGCCCAGACCCCACGAAGCCTTGGACCCAAGTTGACGACAATGCTCTGTGTAAGTTAGTTATGGGCCCATAATGGAGTGGGCCGTTTTTATACGGAATGGACTGGGTCCTCTGGTCCAACTGAATCTATCATTGACTGGAAATAAGTACACTACTGGCTATTAAAATTGCTACACCACGAAGATGACGTGCTACAGACGCGAAATTTAACCGACAGGAAGAAGATGCTGTGCTATGCAAATGATTAGCTTTTCTGAGCATTCACACAAGGTTGGCGGCGGTGGCGACACCTACATTGTGCTGACATGAGGAAAGTTTCCAACCGATTTCTCATACACAAACAGCAGTTGACCGGCGTTGCCTGGTGAAACGTCGTTGTGAAGCCTCGTGTAAGGAGGAAAATTGCGGACCATCACGTTTCCGACTTTGATAAAGGTCGGATTGTAGCCTATCGCGATTGCGGTTTATCGTATCGCGACATTGCTGCTTGCGTTGGTCGAGATCCAATGACTGTTAGCAGAATATGGAATCGGTGGGTTCAGAAGGGTAATACGGAACGCTGTACTGGATCCCAACGGCCACGTATCACTAGCAGTCTAGATGACAGGCATCTTATCCGCATGGCTGTAACAGATCGTGCAACCACGTCTCCATCCCTGAGTCAACAGATGGGGACGTTTGCAAGACAACAGCCATCTGCACGAACAGTTCGACGACGTTTGCAGCAGCATGGACTATCAGCTCGGAGACCATGGCTGCGGTTACCCTTGAAGCTGCATCACAGACTGGAGAGCCTGCGATGGTGTACTCAACGACGAACGTGGGTACAGCAATGGCAAAACGTCATATTTCGGATGAATACAGGTTCTGTTTACAGCATCGTGATGGTCGCATCCGTGTTTGGCGACATCGCGGTCAACGCACATTGGAAGCGTTTAGTCGACATCACCATACTGGCGAATCACCCGGCGTGATGGTATTGGTGCCCTTGGTTACACGTCTCGGTCACCTCTTTTTCGCATTGACTGCACTTTGAACAGTGGACGTTACATTTCAGATGTGTTACAACCCGTGGCTCTACCCTTCATTCGATCCCTGCTAAACACTACATTTCAGCAAGATAATGCACAACCGCATGTTGCAGGTCCTGTATGAGCCTTTTTGGATACAGAAAATGTTGACTGCTGCCCTGGCCGGCACATTCTCCTGATCTCTCACCCATTGAAAACGTCTGGTCAATGGTGGCCGAGCAACTGGCTTTTCACAATACGCCAGTCACTACTCTTGATGAACTGTGGTATCGTGATGAAGCTGTATGGGCAGCTGTACCTGTACACGCCATCCAAGGTCTGTTTGACTGAATGCCCAGGCGTATCAAGGCCGTTATTACGGCCTGAGGTGGTTGTTCTGGGTACTGATTTCTCTTTATCTATGCACCCAAATTGCGTGAAAATGTAATCACATGTCAGATCTAGTATAATATATTTGTCCAATGAATACCCGTTTATCATCTGCATTTCTTTTTTGTGCAGCAATTTTAATGGCCAGTAGTGTATTTTAGGCTACTTCGAGACCATTCGCATCCATTCATGGACTTCATGTTGGCAAACAACAATGTCACGTTACCGAGCCACAACTGTTGGCAAATGGCTTGAAGAACATTCCGAACAATTGGAGTGAATGATTTGATCATGAGATCTCCCGACGTGAATCCCATCGAGAGGTCAGTTCCTGCACAGATCTTGTAACTTCAACACTTTCTCAATTATGGACGGCTGCAGAGGCAGCATGGCTCAATGTTTCTGCAGGAGACTTCGAACTACTTGTTGTCCTCATGCCACGTCGAGCTACTGCACTACGCCTGACAAAAGGAGGTCCGACGCGATATTATGAGGTATTCTACGTCTTTTTTCAACTCAGTATACACGCCAATCTTACTGTTTTATTCCTTGAAACATTAGAATATGGTATGATAAACTTGCTGGTGACACGCAGAGTACATCCACATATTAAACGGATTTGACTGCTTCCAGCGATTGTTCCATAATTGTGTAATCATACAATAATGAGTCTCTCTCGCAATTTCTGATTAATACGTTATACTTGATTTGTTGTGGATCAACTGCAAGTCTCTGTACCAAGTTCTGATCCTATGCAGGTCTTCTTGCATTTCGCTACAATTTTATAGCGTTATGACTCCTCTTTATACAGCAGCAGCGTCTGCGAAAAGTGCCGTGGAATGTCCGACGTTATCCCCTAGTTCACTTACATATATTGTGAAAAGTAATGGTTCCATAACAAAACATTTCAGTTTTTAGGTACAAATCTTTCGTCGAGTGAGCGGTTGTGTTTGACTGATAAGAGTGTAGTTACTTCATTAGCACAAAGGAAACAAATTGGCATACAGTCAGGACCGGAAGACTTTTGCCTTTATCAAGTGGCTTGTGTTGCTTCGCTTCACGGTGTGTATATACTTTTAATTTTTCATCTTGGCAGATATTCTTGATTCGAATTGTGGTAAATTTACTGTATGTTCTTCAGTGAAGGAGTTTCACGAAATCGCGTTTGGAAACTCCCGTTGAGTGGCGCTGTCATTGGTAACAAGACCGTTGCTGTCGCTCAATAATGACTGTATCTTGTCACTGGTACACGATCAAAATATCTTCGGATTTTCTGCTAGATTTCGAGACAGAGTTTCGTTATGGAAACTATTAAAAGAATATGCCATTGAAATCCGCGCTAAGTTTAGAGATTCTGTAAACCACCGCCAATCTTGGAGAGTTTGCGTTCTTTTAAATCTGGTATTCTTTCTTCGCTGCTTCTGCGACTGTATCCTGACCTGTTTTGTGTACCGCCATGTATACGTTCAGTTCCTTATTTATTTGGTATAAAACTCTCAATAGTTTTGAACACTATTTCCTTGAACATGCGCGGTTCTCAAATACGGCTAACTTCAACTGGACGCCGAACATCAGAGATTCTACCGCAGTAGGTCAACGACTTTCTCAGGAGGCACGTGTCTGACAGTCAGGCCTCAATACAAGTATTCCAGCTTCCAGAGATTGTGATAACTTATTTTAAATTTGATACAAGCCCGGATTTACTTCGCGCCGCAGTACTCACGGTGTGAGAAGGAACAGGCGAGCAGACAAACGAGAACAACTGCTCGCTCGTTGGAATGCTAACATAAATACAGCCCTTGTGGCCGCGGTGTTCCAATCTGCTGGCAACATCTGCCCAGCTTTTGGCAGCATTCCTGTCCTCGTACGTAACTAAGCAGTTCGTATGTTATGGAAACTAAAGATGCGCGGGATCAAAACTTGGAATGCACTTTCTGGGCGCCACAGCTGAAAAACAATGGAATTTCGGTCTTGCTGAAACAAAAAACGCTACTTAAAAGCAGGGAAGTTCCACTATCAACTGTAGTATGTATTTTAACACATAGAATTTTTGATGAATATACTGCCTGAGAGAAAAGTGGAGGACAAATGGAAATTAAACTTCACGGATTTAGAGAATATGTAACGATGTTTCTGTGATTACAAAATCGAGTCAGATTTACGAGGCAATAAGCAACGCAGCACATCTTTTTCTGAAAAGAGTTTGGTTGTATTCAGGTTTCCAATACACCATATTATTCCCCACTCTCTTGGTTTCGAAACCCTATTTTTCAACATAATCACTGTTCAATGTGACGGCCTTATATCACATCAATGGGTTGAACTGTATGCTCGAATTGTACCACTCTACGTTGGAGCCAACCTCTTTCTGCATCATTATCCACCTCATCGTCCACGTACTGCTTCCCGCCGAGTCTAACCTACATTCCTCCTAATGGTCTTCAGTTAGGCTGCGAGGAATCCAGCACGCACACACCTTTGAGTACCCAACTGATGGACGATGTTGCCAGCACAGCTAACAGAGACGTCCAGTTGCGCAGTGAAGTGTTTGATTATGATGCTTCGATCATCTCGAATGAGAGTGTCCGCACGTTCCAGCATTGCAGGAGCCTCAGCAGTGTGCGGAACGCCGGCACCCGGGAGATCGGACAGGTTTGCTTGACCTTGTTGCTATGATGACAGACCCGTCGCCCAACGGCTCACAGTACTTTTGTTCACTGCCAGGTCTCCATAGACATTCTGCAAAGGGCTATGAATATATGCTATACTCCGCCAGAGGAAACACCTCTATGCTTGAAACGCACCTCCTTTACAGATGCCATTTTTAAGACTACGCGTAGCGCCGTCACCTATCGGAAATTCATGGAACTATAGGGGCCTTAGCGGGAACATTCCACGACGTCAAACAGAAAATTTCGCATTTTTTTTTACCAAAATCGGCCGAGAAAAAAATGAGTTGCACTACTTATTGAATGGCTCTCGTACAAAGAACTTTGGAGGTATAAACCTATTCTCAATATGACGTTGCACTCTCTCTGACCTGAAATCATGCACTAATTTGGTTGGGAAGGGTGTCATGAAGTTTTTTGTATACTCTCCTGAGGCAAGTTGTCCCAACTCCATGCACTCCGCCTCGCCTACCGATCCTCTACGACCTCATCCCCTTCCCCCATCTTCTCCTTGTCCTTGAACTCTTCCGCACACTATATATTGTCCGCCGACTCGATCCCCCTCACCCCCTGGTGTCTCCCTTCCTCTTCACCCCCAGCCCATTGCCTCGCCTTTACCGTTGTGTCCCACCCTCTCTCCATCTACACAACCTCTGCCTCTGTTTCCAACGCAACTTCCACCATCTGCCCCTCCTGGATGATGAGCTTCGCCCTGACATCTACCCTTCCTACCAACTCTAACCCCATCCTCTTCCTGCTTCCTCCTCAGAGCTCCCTCTCCTTCTCCTCCCTTCTCCTGAGTGGCTTTCCCCTCCTACTCCCCCTCCATTTCTTGTGCTCCCCTTCAGTGTCTCTGCACTCCCTCCTGCCATGTCTTCCCTCTTCATCTCCTACCCCACCTGTGTCCTGCCTCTTGGTGCCTCCGCTGACACCCTTTCTCTTTTCATCCCGTCCCCTCCCTTGCTGCACCTTGCTCTCTTTGAACAGAATGCGACGACATTCATCAGCAGTCCATGGTTCCCGGTCGCGGCATCCCTCCAAAAGCAGTCCTATGCGTGGTGGTGTTAACGGCAGTCTACACATAGGACAGTAAGTTTCTAGTCCAGCTGCTGGTGGTCTCCTACCAATGCTGCGAGATGACGCAAAATGGTACAGAGAGTCGATTACTTGCTCTCAGATGACTGGCACAGATTTTGAAGGGTTACAACGTGGTTGGTGCAAATGACAGCGATCCTCCCTTTTGATGGTCAGACGGGATCGATCAGAACCATGTCACGAATATGCCTGTCCTCACATTCCCAATCAGTCCCACATCTGGCCATTGTCACGTCTGAATGCGCCAAAAATCTGTATATTGCTCAATTTACGGACAAACAGAAACCCATGATCGAGCTCCTTTTAAATTCTGCCAGCTACTGATAATGGTGTCTCACACGAATACGCGGCATCTCCGTGGTCTTGACAGTGACCACAACATATGACGCTGTTCATGCCCCGTTATACATCTTACCATCCCTCGTAACTACGGACAGCACTAATATACTCGGTGACTGCTCTACTGCTCACAGATATATGCAGCTGTAATCGTTTACATACCCGCCTATACTGTCATTCGATCATGTTTCCGGGGTGGTTCACTTTTTGGACAGGCAATGTAGTTAAGTATAAATCAATATATTTAGAATGGAAGAAAATGAAGCTTAAGACAATCACGTAAATGGCAGTCATGTTACAGTATTTTCACTGAAGAGGTGTACTATAATTATACATGTGGCTCGTTCCACATACTAGAAAGAGATCATAATTATGATACATACAAAGTTCCGGTCAAAATCAAGTTCATTGGGCGCGGAGTAATAACAAGCATAATGATTTCAGTTCGTGTTTGAAGCTAATTTAATTACGTATTAAATTCTTCGCCTCACTGGGTTGGTGGTCATATATTTTTATGGCTCATTACTCACTCATTTCTGTGCCATACTAACGATGACTGAAAAAAATGCAAGTAATTCCTCCTCCTAGTAACATATTTATGAATGTTACTGTTGTTTTTGAACTGCAATTCACTGTCGAAAACAAACTTGTAAAGGCGGCATAATATATTGTGAGTCTGTTGTCATTATGCCAAACTGTTTAAAGAGCTCTGTGCTTGAAGTTCTAATGTGGATACCACACATTGTTCTAAATACTCACCTCTTCTCAATAAACACTTTCTTTCTCAATGATCAGTTAGCTCAGGAAATGATTCCATAAGGCGTTAGTGAATTAAAATAGAAAAAATAAATTACCTTTTTTACATTCTCAATCTAAAACCTGATGCTATCCATTACGCAAATGTTTTATTCCTTCAATGACGATCATGACGACCGCTGAAGACTGGTTTTGGTCCGCTGTTGCTCCTCCTTGTTAACGTTTTGCCAAGTCGTACGTGGAGTCAACACATTACAATTGTTCTCGTTACACTTACCATGGCCGCAGTTGTCAGTATGCTTGGACTAACTTAGGGACCTCCAACGATCCGTCCTCATCGAAAGTCAGAGAGGTCTTCCGTTTTGCCTCACCTACGCCGTAACAGTTGCGCGGGAGAATGCATAATGCACCACACAGTATAGCGCATACTAACTTCCTCCACAGCTGTCACAAATGACAGTTGCGCCCCTTGTATTACCACAGAAATTGCCTGTTACGGAACAACTACAATTACATTAGTTTTATAACCTTCTGTTAGAGTAACAAATATTAACTCAGTATGTAATCAGTAGCAGGCAATGTTTCCGGATTCACCAGTAGCGAACTTGAATTTACTTACGCTGGAAGTAGCCAAACTCTAATTAGTGAGGCACTACGTTACAGAAAGTTCACTAGTTACTTTGGTTTCGTGCATCCACGACAGCGAACTATGTGCCTATGAAAGAAACATTGCGTCGGTAAAGAAATGGGGGCAAGGTGTATAGCGATATTCGGAGACAAAATGTGTTGACCAACTGCAACGCAACGTCGAACTTTCCACAACGCCCCTTAGATAATATTACAAAGGCTTGAAAGGAACAATTTTTATCGTTGTGGAAAGTGTAGCAATTCCATTGTGATAAATTTCAAGAGCGGAACAGCATTTCGTAGGTCCAGTATTCACGATTTCATGCGTAAAATACCGCATTTCCGCATGTAAGACGCGAGTACTACAACAAAGAGAAGACGTGAGCATATAAATTCGGCATTGGAGTTTTAAGCAACATTTCTACCGAAGATAGATTATTTCCCACTTGATTTTGTAGTCTTGAGTACGAATACTGGTTTGATATAGCTCTACATGTGAATCATGAGCAAATCTCTTGAAGTCTGTATAAATACCGCAACCTATATCCATTAGTACCTACTTAGTGACTAGAACCTTTCTCTCTCTCTCTCTCTCTCTCTCTCTCTCTCTCTCTCTCTCTCTCTCTCTCTCAAATATTTTATACCACTCCATCAACCGCATTAACTAATCCGTAATGCCTCAGATTGCATCCCACCAACCTGTCTTTTTAACTTAGTCAAATTTGGCAAAAAAAACTTTTTGCTTCCAAATTCAAGTCATTATCTCTTCAATAGTTAACCGACTTAATCACCTAACCTGAAGCATCGAAAGTAACTATATTCTTGTTGTCTGTCTTTTTTGTCTCGTTGAGCAATGTTTGTGACTTGGAAGGTAGACATGGTACTGTAGCAAGATGTTGCGTTGCTACGGAATGCATCCCCTGCGAACCGCCTCATTAATCTTCCGATGTTATCCGTTATATACTTTCTACATGCTGTAAACAATAACGGCACTGTCACACTCCCTTGGACTATTCTTCTAATTACCTTTGTTAAGAACTTCGTACTGAGCTGCATCTGCAAGGAAGTCCTGCATCTACTCATAAATCTGTCCGATACTCGGTTCATTGAACGCCAGAGATGAACTGTTTCGAATGCCTTCCTACAGTCAAGAGAAACGTCTTCAACCAGGACACCGTGTTCTACGGCGTTCTGTATCTTATAGGCAAACGGAGTGAGTTGAGTTTTTCCAGTATCTCTGTTTGCGAAATCCATGCTGATTTTTTTGTTTATTTACTTTATTTTGCAGGTCCGCCTTGATCTGACAATTTTTTACACTTCACTATTACTGGTTTCGGCTACTACAATCTTCAGTTCATAAAATATTCTGATGTAGGTATCAACGTCAAATTAAAAATGTAGGTACATAGTAAGTACACTTACTGTGTACATACATAAATAATTTGACGTTGATACCTATATCAGAAGATTTTATGATCTGAAATTGGGAGTAGGCGAAATCGATGATAGTGAGGTGTAAAAGTTTGTATGATCAAGACAGATATGTAAAATAAAGTGCCACAATATGATCACGGACTCATTGTCAGACTTTATGATTTTAATTGATATATTTTTATTGATTCGCAATTTCGCAGATCTTTTGACTTTACGAATGTTTTCGAGCCATTGTGTTGCGTTCTTCGAGCGTATGTGTGAGTTTTTAGCGAGATTTTATTGCTTTCCCTAAAAGTGGACGAGTTTCCCTTCAGATAGTGTACTGTTACCAGATATTTTTTACGTTATTTCAGTACAACAACTCCCTTCCAAAACTATAAGTTCCATACTGGTCAAGCTTTATTCTGTCATTTTCAACATGGCTCTTGACACGTTTCAAACAATCTAGAGAGATTTTGGCGTCTCGCAGAAGGCTGTGGAACTTTCCGAGAGCAAATGTTAGTGCAGCCGTCGGTCTCTCCGCGAGGTCCCACACACATTGCTTGTTACGCCTAAGGAGCTGGCAGCTAGCACTGCAGGTCAGAAGTCTGGCAGTGCAAAGTGACCCGCTGCGCGTCTGTCGGGAAGCTCGCCTGGCACGGGGAAGAGAGCAAAGCGTCCGCGAATTCTCTGGCTAAAGTCGAACCCACTGGCCAATTGATAGCCGTGACGTCACCCATTGTTCCTCCCGCAATGCGGGCCAGTCCTACACGAAGGGGTGGCCGAAATTCTAATGCATACCTACATTAGCTCCTGTGTTACAATGGTAATAATTAGGCGAATTGTTCTCATGAAGGCTTCTGCATCGCACCTGGATATTTCTACCATGATGATGTGTAACTGATGACAATTTTAAGAGTCATCTACAAAGTAGACTACTGACCGCTAAAACTGTAATATCAGGAATTCAGTGTGCAGGATATGTTAAAAAGCATGATGATGTGTAACTGATGACAATTTTATGAGTCATCTACAAAGTAGACTACTGACCGCTAAAACTGTAATATCAGAAATTCAGTGTGCAGGATATGTTAGACTGCCTTCATTTTCCGTCTAGTAAAATCATCAAAAGATCAAAACCCGCTGCAAAATTATTTATACGATATACCCGAATCGTGCGAAAAGTGGCAGTTGACCCTGAATTATGGAAAGTTTGAAGCCAGCCAAATGAACACTACAGAATAAATCACACAAATATAAAGAACGTCAATTCAGCCAAAAACCTAAGAACTACAACTACGAGCATAAACTGGATGGATCACATAAGTAATTTTGTGGGCAAGGCGAACCAAACACTGCGTTTTATTATCAGAACACATAAAAGATCAGTTTGGTTTCAGAAGGGGATTGGGAACAAGAGAGGCGATTCTGGCACTAAGACTCATTATCGAAAAGCAATTACAGAAAAATAAACCAACTTATATTGCCTTTATAGACATAGAAAAGGCATTTGATAACGTTATCTGGCAAGAGATGTTCAGAGTGCTGAGGAAAATTGGAATAAAGTACAAAGACATCCGCGTGATACTCAGTTTCTATAAGAATGAGGTGGCAGTGATTAGGAACTGTCACCAGGAACAACAAGCAAATATTAGAAAAGGGGTAAGACAAGGATGTGCTCTCTCTCCTCTTATATTCAATGCTTACATCCAGGAAGCTATAGACCAAGTTCGAGAAACTACTGAGGTGGGGATCAAAATTAATGGGCAGAAGATAGACATGGTACGTTATGCAGATGATATTGCTATAGTCACGGAGACAGAAGAAGATCTAGAGGAAGTCCTCAGAACAACGGAAAAAATTCTATACAATCAGTATGGAATGAGAATAAACAAGAAAAAGACTAAAGTGATGGTATGCAGTACAGGAGCAGAATATGAACCTCCGAGAATTAGAATTGGAAGAGAGGAGCGGGAAGTGATACAGGAATTTACTTACCTGGGAAGCAAAATCACAAGGGATGGTAGAAGCCGGAAAGAAATTGCGACCAGAATACAAAAGGCCAAAATTGCATTTAATCGGAGAAGGAACTTACTCACCAGCAACAACATCAGTCTGAAAATAAGGAAACGCATCATGAAAGGTTTCGTTTGGAGTGTGGCCCTATATGGATGTGAAACTTGGACAGTTGGAAGAGCAGAGAGAAGACGGCTAGAGGCCCTGGAGATGTGGTGCTATAGAAGGATGATGAAGATCAGCTGGACAGACAAAGTAACAAATGAAGAGGTGCTTAGAAGAGTACAGGAAACCAGATCTCTGTGGAGGCACATCCAAACAAGAAGAGACAAACTTGTAGGGCACATCCTACGACACAACAATATCATTGGAACAATAGCAGAAGGAGTTATTGAGGGAAGGAATCGGCGGGGGCGACCAAGGATATCATACATGCAACAGATCATGAATGACGTTGGATGTAACACATATGTGGAAATGAAGAGGAAAGCAGACAGAAGAGAGGAATGGCGCTCTGCTGCAAACCAACCTCAGGGTTGAACACTAAAGTAAGTAGTACATAAAAGATGCAACAAATCGACAAAAGAGACGGCCTGCACTACATTCGACCGTCCTCTGCTACAATATCGCTATGCGGAATAGAATACACACCAGCAAGCATTGACGGTGGACATCGAACAAGTTGAAAGAAGGACAGCTGTTTTGTATTATCGCGAAATAGGGGAGAGAGTGTCACGGATATTGTGTACGATTGGGAGTGACGGTCATGAAAATAAAGATGTCATGAAAACAAAGATCTGTTCACCAAGTTTCAATCACCAACTTTTTCCTCCAAAAGTGAAAATATTTTGTTGATGCCCACCTACATAGGAAAAACATTGTCATCGTAATAAAAAAAAAAAGAGGGAGAGAGAGAGAGAGGAATCAGAGTCCGCACGGAAAGATTTAAGTGTTCATTTTTCCCGTACGCTGTTCGAGAGTGGAACGGCAGAGAACTAATGCGAAAGTGGTTCGATCTACCAGGCACTAAAGTATGAACTGCGAGGTACTCATGTAAACGTAGTAATTGCTTTGGATACGCAAATGATAAGCTTCTCAGCGCAACCGTAGAAAGTAGGTAGGAGTATCGCAGTCTACATTCCGCACGTAACGAATGATTACGCAGCAGGTTTATCATTTAAAAATCGCATATGATGTTGTTTGCTTGTGAGAAGATCGTGTTATGCATCGTGTGAGAAAGGCATACGTCAACCATTACGTCTCGGAATTCGACAGCGGTAGGAAATTGGAAATTTGAAAATTTGTTATGTCCCTATGGGACCAAATTGCTGAGGTCATCGGTCCCTAGACTTACGCACTACTTAATCCAGCTTAAGCTAACTTACGCAAAGGACCACATACACACACATGCCCGAGGGAGGACTCGAACTTCCGACAGGCGGAGCCACGTGAAATGGCGCAAGACGCCCTAGGCCGCTTGGCTACACCACGCGGCAGCGATAGCATCGTGGTCTTTCAACATTGCGGTTTATCGTCTATCTATATTGCTGCTCAAGTTAGTCGGATGCCACGACATTCATGCGAATATGGACTAGATGCGTGCAAAAGAGCCATCCAACGCCACGCGCGTTTCTCCCCTTCGTCGCCGAAGTGGCTTCAAATCGTAAGACTTGCACCCGGCGAACGGTGCACCCTAGTCCGCGATGACTAATTTTCAGGTAATTTGGGTAAAACGATGGCGGAGATGAGCAGCGATCACCCACCCTTCTCACTAAAGTAAGCCACAAAGGCTGAGTAATAATAATAATATATGGTGACTGCCGTGGCCAGAGGAGATGAAACAACTCAAAAAATGGTTCAAATGACTCGGAGAACTATGGGACTTAACATCTGAGGTCATCAGTCCCCTAGAACTTAAACCTGACTTACGCTAAGGACATCACACACATCCATGCCCGAGGCAGGATTCGAACCTGCGACCATAGCGGTCGCGCGGGTCCAGACTGTAGCGCCTAGAACCGCTCGGCCACTCCGGCCGGCGAAACAACTCATCCTTGTGCCTACAAAACTAATCCTGACCAATGCGAGCCGTGTGAACAGCGGCACTGCCGCCTTGAAAAACAGCATCGCTTCTGGGTAACAAGCATTGCACTATTGAATGGACCTGATCAGCCGAAATTTTCACATAATCCATGGCAGTAATGTGATCTTACAGAGTACGCATGGGAACCATGGAGTAGCCCAAATCATCACCAGCCCGCATCTCGTGGTCGTGCGGTAGCGTTCTCGCTTCCCACGCTCTGATTCCCGGGTTCGATTCCCGGCGGGGTCAGGGATTTTCTCTGCCTCGTGATGGCTGGGTGTTGTGTGATGTCCTTAGGTTAGTTAGGTTTAAGTAGTTCTAAGTTCTAGGGGACTGATGACCATAGATGTTAAGTCCCATAGCGCTCAGAGCCATTTTGAAATCATCACCGAAGCTCCTCCATGTTTGATTCTCGGAAGGGAATCTCGGCCAGCAATTGTAAACTGCGCTACACTAGGCTAATCCCACCAAATGACTTTCTTGCATTACTTGGTAGTCCAAGTTTTTGTGGCCTCGTCAGCAATTTTCCTGTTGCGGGTACTCTTATCACTGATGAGTGGTTTTGGAATACCAGCTCGCATTGTAATTCCCTGCTTAGGGAGCTCCTTTTGTGTTGTTTTTGTGTTGACAGTTTTCGCATGTGCAGCATTCAGTTCTGCAGTGACTTTTGCAGCTGTCGTCCTCCTCTCCTTTTTTTTTTCTTCATAAACCTCTTCATGACCGTCCGCCACTATCATTCAACACACACTTCTGTCCGCGTTGTACCGAGCGAGATGGCGCAGTGGTCAGCACACTGGACTTCGAACCCGCTTTCACCCATCTTGATTTAGGCTTTTCGTGAATTGCCTAAATCGTTTTAGGAAAATGCCGCGATGGTTCCTTTGAAAGGGCACCACTTAGGTTCCTTTCGGAGTATGCTGATGCATTAGTTCCATACTTAACAATCATATACAACCGTTCGCTCGACGAAAGATCTGTACCCAAAGACTGGAAAGTTTCACAGATCACACCAATATTCAAGAAAGGTAGTAGGAGTAATCCACTAAATTACAGGCCCATATCGTTAAAGTCGATATACAGCAGGATTTTGGACCATATAATTGTGTTGGACTATTATGAATTACCTCGAAGAAAACGGTCAATTGACACGCAGTCAACATGGGTTTAGAAAACATCGTTCCCATGAAACACAACCAGCTCTTTATTCACATGACGTGTTGAGTGCTATTGACAAGGGACTTCAGATCGATTCTGTATTTCTAGATTTCCGGAATACCACACAAGCGGCTCGTAGTGAAATTGTGTGTTTATGGAATATCGTCTCAGTAATCTCAGTTATGTGGCCCGCATCTCGTGGTCGTGCGGTAGCGTTCTCGCTTCCCACGCCCGGGTTCGATTCCCGGCGGGGTCAGGGATTTTCTCTGCCTCGTGATGGTTGGGTGTTGTGTGATGTCCTTAGGTTAGTCAGGTTTAAGTACTTCTAAGCTCTAGGGGACTGATGACCATAGATGTTAAGTCCCATAGTGCTCAGAGCCATTTGAACCATCAGTTATGTGACTGTATTTGTGATTTCCTGTCAGAGAGGTCACAGTTCGTAGTAATTGACGGAAAGTCATCGAGAACAACAGAAGTGATTTCAGGCGTTCCCGAAGGTAGTGTTATAGGCCCTTTGCTGTTCCTTATCTACATAAACGATTTGGGAGATAATCTGAGCAGCCGTCTTCGGTTGTTTGTAGATGACGCTGTCGTTTATCGACTAATAAAGTCATCAGAAGATTAAAACAAACTACAAAACGATTTAGGAAAGATATCTGAAAGGTGCGAAAAGTGGCAGTTGACCCCTAATAACGAAAAGTGTGAGGTCATCCACATGAGAGCTAAAAGGTACTCGTTATACTTCAGTTACACGACAAATCAGTCTAATGTAATCTAGATTTCGGCTAGAGACAAGCCATTATCAATGCTGAACACTCCTTTACTGAAAGAACCGTGACAAAAGACCGAACAACATCGGACTGATGTACCAGCACATGCACTGGGACTATGAAATAGTGCATTGATAATGGTTGGGCTCTAGCTTAAATCTAGAATTGCATAATAAAACCTGAAAGAGAAGGACGACTGACTGCTGTGTTCTATCATTTGAAAGCAGTCTTAGTAATTTGACCAACTTACATTGTTCGTAATTACCTCATAAACACTCTTCGGCATTGATTTAGTTAGGTTTTCGGGTCCTTGCAGTGAAACTGTCGCCAAAAATTTTCGTTTAGTCTTTTCAGCTCACTTATGGTCTCAAATTGCCTTCCATTGCGATAAACACGCCTTTCAAGTATACCCCCAAGGGTTTCCACGGGATTCAAACACAAGCAACGTGCATATCACTTTTTTGTTCTAGCAGGAACATGCACAGATGCATTATCTTCTTGAAACATTAATCTTTCGTCTCCTAGATCCTCATGCATTCTAATTCATTCTGTCTATAGCATCTCAGGGTACACACTAAGGTCCATTTTAATGTTCACCCAAGTAATATGCGATTTACGTTTTGCGCAGAAAGCTCCGAAATCATAATACTTCCACCACCAAGATTTCTGCTCATTATTACCTGCTGCTCTGTTCCCAGACCACGCGAATCGTATTGAAATCCACCCGGACCATCTACATCTACATTTATACTCCGCAAGCCACCCAACGGTGTGTGGCGGAGGGCACTTTACGTTCCACTGTCATTACCTCCCTTTTATGTTCCAGTCGCGTATGGTTCGCGGGAAGAACGACTGTCTGAAAGCCTCCATGCGCACTCGAATCTCTCTAATTTTACATTCGTGATCTCCTCGGGAGGTATAAGTAGGGGGAAGCAATATATTCGATACCTCATCCAGAAACGCAGCCTCTCGAAACCTGGCGAGAAAGCTACACAGCGATGCACAGCGCCTCTCTCGCAGAGTCTGCCACTTGCGTTTGCTAAACATCTCCGTAACGCTATCGCGCTTACCAAATAACCCTGTGATGAAACGCGCCGCTCTTCTTTGGATCTTCTCTATCTCCTCAGTCAACCCGATCTGGTACGGATCCCACACTGATGAGCAATACTCAAGTACAGGTCGAACGAATGTTTTGTAAGCCACCTCCTTTGTTGATGGACTACATTTTCGAAGGACTCTCTCAATGAATCTCAACCTGGTACCCGCCTTACCAACAATTAATTTTATATGATCATTCCACTTCAAATCGTTCCGCACGCATACTCCCAGATATTTTACAGAAGTAACTGCTACCAGTGTTTGTTCCGCTATCATATAATCATACAATAAAGGAGCCTTCTTTCTATGTATTCGCAATACATTACATTTGTCTATGTTAAGGGTCAGTTGCCACTCCCTGCACCAAGTGCCTATCCACTGCAGATCTTCCTGCATTTCGCTACAATTTTCTAATGCTGCAACTTCTCTGTATACTACAGCATCAACCGCGAAAAGCCGCATGCGACTTCCGACACTATCTACTGGGTCATTTGATTGAACTTCTTCTCATCACAGAGGATCTGCTAATCCCATTGATATATGTTTTTCAGAGAATTCCAATCCACTCTGTTTATGTGTTAAAGCAGATTCTGCAGACGTTTCTCGAATGCAAGACGTTTGTCGTTTGACAATATTTGTCGTTCTGCTCTGGCAATTATTGGCAGCTGTAAATCAGCCACAAGCTGCGGAGGATGGACGTAGATGTAGATGTAGCAGGAAACAACTGGTCTCGCTGTGGCACTCAGCGTGAGAAGTGATCAGCAAGATTTTAACGCTGACCTTTCTATCGAATGTAATGCTCCGCTATACAGGATCTACTGCAGAATGTTTCAGTAATACGATAATGGTAGAACCTGAAGAAATGAATTAAAATTTTCGTTACAATGAGAGAAGAAAGATTCTTAAATGTTTCATCTTAGAGTATCTTAATGTGAGTGTCTGTTACGTTATATTATAGCTTACGTTACGATTTTCGTTGAAAGTAGCTGGTAGTGGAAATTAGTTCCTAAACGGCAGCTTGGGACAGCCAGCCATGACAAAACTCTTCCATCTGGTGAGAGAGATATATGCGACAGGTCATATACCTTCAGATTTCAAGAAGAATATAATAATTCAAATTCCAAAGAAAGCAGGTATTGACAGGTGTAAAACTTACCGAAGTATCAGTTTAATAAGTCATGGCAACAAAATACTGAGACGAATCCTTTACAGAAGAATGGGAAAACTCGTAGAAGCCGACCTCGAGGAAGATCAGTTTGGATTCCGGAGAATTGTAGCAATGCGTGAGGCAATACTGACCCAACGACTTCTCATAGAAGATAGGTTAAGGAAAGGCAAACCTATGTTTATAATATTTGTAGACCTAGAGAAAGGTTTGAGAATGTTAACTGAAATACTCTGTTTCAAATTCTTAAGGCGGCAGGGGTAAAATACAGGGAGCGAAAGGCTATTTACAATTTGTACAGAAACCAGAGGGCAGTTATAAGAGTCGAGGGGTACGCAAGGGAAACACAGATTGAAAAGGAAGCGAGACAGGGTTGTAGCCTATCCAGATGTTATTTAATCTGTGTATTGAGCAAGCAGTAAAGAAAACAAAAGAAAAATTTCGAGTTGGAATTAAAGACCAGGTAGGAGAAATAAAAACTTTCCAGGTTTGCCGATGACATTACAATTTTGTCAGAGTCAGCAAAGCACTTGGAAGAGTAGTTGATATGAATGGACAGTATCTTGAAAGGAGAATATAAGATAAACATGAACAAAAGCAAAACGAGGATAATGGAATGTAGTCGAATTAAATCAGGTGATACTGAGGGAATTAGATTAGAAAATGAGACATTTAAAATAGTAGATGAGTTTTGCTATTTGGGAAGCAAAATAACTGATGACCGTCGAAGAAGGGATGATATAAAATGTGGACTGACAACAGCGAGAAAAGTGTTTCTGAAGAAGAGAAAATTGTTAATATCGAGTATAGATTTAAGTGTCTGGAAGTCCTTCCTCAGAGTATTTGTATGTAGTGTAGCCATGTATGGAAGTGAAACATGGACAGTAAACAGTTTAAACAAGAAGAGAATAGAACTTTTGAAATGTGGTGCTACAGAGAAGCTGAAGATTAGGTGAGTAGATCACGTAACTAATGAGTAGGTACTGAATAGAATTTGGGAGAAGAAAAATGTGTGGTACAACCTGACCAAAAGAAGGGATCGGTTAGTAGGACACATTCTGAGGCATCGACGGATCACCAATTTCGAACTGGAGGGAAGCGTATGGGGTAAAAATCATGGAGCGAGACCAAGAGATGGAAATAGTAAACAGATTCAGAGAGATGTAGGTTGCAATAGTTACTCAGAGTTGAAGAGGCTTGCAGAGGAAAGAGTAGCATGAAGAGCTGCATTCACCAGTCTTTGGATTGAAGACCACAATAACACCACCACCACTAACGACAACAGCTGATGATAAGATTTATTCACGGTGGAAAATCAATCCAAAATTAAGTTCAGAGCATGGTAGTGGACGTCACATCGAACAATTTTTTTCTCCAAGTAATCAACTGTCAGAAATGCACAGTTTTGTGTCCGCAGTTTCACAACAGTTCCGACGTGTGGTTGCTCGGAAAATTTTGCTCAATTCGACATTCACTCTTATGTTGTGATTTTATTATCAGGTTTTTCTTCTCCCCTTTGTTTAAACTAAGTAGCATTTACAGATGTAGCTACACAAATAGTTGGAACTTACACAAATTTATTACCGTATTAGAATTTACAACGAAAACAAACACAAAACAAAACTCACCTTAAATACCGACTGTCGTGAAGATGACACGAACTTACGTAGAACAGAATCACACGATACGAAAGCTCTCGGTGCTACAGACAGAAAGGCAGAGGAAGGAATGATTGGTATAGAATGTGCCAGGTGAAGAAGGCAGTACGGGAGGAGCTCAGGTTCTGTGGAGTACGTCTGGAGAGTGACCACACTGAACGCCGCAGTAAAACTGACAAGTCAGGGCCACATGCGGGATTGACGAGCCCCCCTTTCCTACGAAATGACCCTCGTAGAGGAGAAGAGGCTTGCCGAACGTAGAGTGACGTACTTGTTTTGTCATTTGCAAACAGTAAGCGTTCGACCGTCGTGCCGGTCATGGTTCAAAGAATAATGCGAGCAAGTGTTAGGGAAATCACCTGCAGGTATTTGATGTGTATCTGCAGTGCGCATTAGCAAGGAGGAGTGGATCTGCATGTGATTTGTAGGCACGCGGCTGCCTTCCGCCATGCCGACAAACGGCCGGAATCCGCACCTGCCGCCTGGATTATGCAGTCTGCGCGTGCGCGAACAAATCGCAGTCTGCGCATGCGCGGCCGAGTCGCCGTCACTCTGACACAATGGCGAGCGGCGGCAATCTGTTTAGGATTTACCGCGCCCGCCCCTAACTACGCTTGCCTAGTGTATGGCTAATTCCCCGCGGACGCTTATCCCATCACAAGGCGTGTTGGCTGGTCAGACTGCCTGTCTCCAAGTCCCTGCCACTGCGAGAGCATCTCTTTCGCCTTGATGAGTCGAACACTTTAGAAACTCTGACAAGAAAACTGCGTGCCACACCGGAGCTTGAACTGGGAACATTGCTTCTAGCGGTAACGGTCATCTACATCTACATCTACATCCATACTCCGCAAGCCACCTGACGGTGTGTGGCGGGGGGGACCCTGAATACCTCTATCGGTTCTCCCTTCTATTCCAGTCTCGTATTGTACGTGGAAAGAAGGATTGTCGGTATGCTTCTGTGTGGGCTCTAATCTCTCTGATTTTATCCTCATGGTCTCTTCGCGAGATATACGTAGGAGGGAGCAATATATTGCTTGACTCTTCGGTGAAGGTATGTTCTCGAAACTTTAACAAAAGCCTGTACCGAGCTACTGAGCGTCTCTCCTGCAGAGTCTTCCACTGGAGTTTATCTATCATCTCCGTAACGCTTTCGCGATTACTAAATGATCCTGTAACGAAGCGCGCTGCTCTCCGTTGGATCTTCTCTACCTCTTCTATCAACCCTATCTGGTGCGGATCCCACACTGCTGAGCAGTATTCAAGCAGTGGGCGAACAAGCGTACTGTAACCTACTTCCTTTGTTGTCGGATTGCATTTCCTTAGGATTCTTCCAATGAATCTCAGTCTGGCATCTGCTTTACCGACGATCAACTTTATATGATCATTCCATTTTAAATGACTCCGAATGCGTACTCCCAGATAATTTATGGAATTAACTGCTTCCAGTTGCTGACCTGTTATATTGTAGCTAAATGATAAGGGATCTATCTTTCTATGTATTCGCATCACATTACACTTGTCTACATAGAGATTCAATTGCCATTCCCTGCACCATGCATCAATTCGCTGCAGATCCTCCTGCATTTCAGTACAATTTTCCATTGTTGCAACCTCTCGATACACCACAGCATCATCTGCAAACAGCCTCAGTGAACTTCCGATGTCATCCACCAGGTCATTTATGTATATTGTGAATGGCAACGGTCCTATGACACTCACCTGCGGCACACCTGAAGTCACTCTTACTTCGGAAGACTTCCTTCCATTGAGAATGACAAGCTGCGTTCTGTTATCTAGGAACTCCTCAATCCAATCATACAATTGGTCTGATAGTCCGTATGCTCTTACTTTGTTCGTGAAACGACTGTGGGGAACTGTGTCAAACGCCCTGCGGAAGTCAAGAAACACGACATCTACCTGTGAACCCGTGTCTAAGGCCCTCTGAGTCTCGTGGACGAATAGCGCGAGCTGGGTTTCACACGACCGTCTTTTTCGAAACCCATGCTGATTCCTACAGAGTAGATTTCTAGTATCCAGAAAAGCCATTACACTGGAACATAATACGTGTTCCAAAATTCTACAACTGATGGACGTTAGAGATGTAGGTCTATAGATCTACACTTCTGTTCGACGTCCCTTCTTGAAAACTGGGATGACCTGTGACCTTTTCGAATCCTTTGGAACGCTTCGCTCTTCTAGAGACCTACGGTACATCGCTGCAAGAAGGGGGGCAACTTCCTTCGCGTACTCTGTGTAAAATCGAACTGGTATCCCATCAGGACCAGCGGCCTTTCCTCTTTTGAGCGATTTTAATTGTTTCTCTATCCCTTTGTCGTCTATTTCGATATCTACCATTTTGTCAACTGTGCGACAATCCTCTGTCATACCGACTGAGATGCCCATGCACGACTTAGGCTCGTCCTCTTAGCTTCAATTTTTGTCAGTGCCTCCCTCTTACAAAGAATCTTTCCAAAACTAATGTTTCCCACTAATTTTCATGTAAACTACAACACTCAGAGAAAGCACAGTAGTACATTTAGTAATAGACCAGTCCGCGGCTCGTGGTCTTGCGGTAGCGTTTTCGCTTCCCGCGCACGGGGTCCAGGGTTCGATTCCCGGCGGGGTCGGGGATTTTTTCTGCCTCGAAATGACTGAGTGTTGCGTGTCTTCCATCCTCATTCACTCGCAAGTCGCCGTAGTGGCGTTAAAGAACTTGTGGAGCGGCGGCCGAATCGTCTGCCGGCCACCAATGCCATGCGCTCATTATTATTATTAGTAGACCACATTAATACCGCACCTGAGAGTGCGGGCGCTTCGGTCACCTTATGACGAGCTTTTATTGTGAAATATGCGAGGGCACGTCGAAGCATTTGATATTATGTGCGCAACTGTCGTGAAATCATTCTCAGTCCGCTGCGCTTTCGTTAAACACCACTGTATTTGTTTACTGCAACGTCACCGCTTGTTTCCGATAACGGCCACGGGAGGCCTAGTGCAATGATATTGTGGTCTGATGTGGTGTACCGGTATAAAATGAGCGTTAAGATAGAAATGTGTCGATAGGGAACATTTGTTGTGAACGAGCCTTAATTTATTTTTGTTTGGTTGGTATGACATCTGTCATAGATATTTAGTATACATCAAGTCATGGAACAAACAACATCATATATTTTCATCGTGTTAACAATATCGAATTTTGTACCAGAAAGTGATGTTTTGCGGAAAGAATACATTTTTTTGTATTCATGTGAGAAAAAGTGCTGCACAGTCGCATCGAATGCTTGTCGAGGCATATGTTGATCATGCTCTATCAGAAGCAACATGCAAAAGATGGTTTCAACGCTTCAGAAAGACTAATTTTGATATAAGAAATGAATAACATGGGAGGCCACCAAAAAAGTTCGATGATGCCGAATTGCAAGCAATATTGGATGAAGGTGATACTTTGAGTCAGAAGCAAATGAAAGCAATACTAAATGTTGCAGAACAAACAATTTCTGACCATTTGAAAACTATGGGAAAGATCCAAAAGTGTGGAAAATGGGTGCCACATTAATTGAATGAAAGACAGATGGAAAACCGAAAAACCATTTGTCAACTTTTGCTTCAAAGACATGAAAGAAAATCAACTATGCATCGAATTATTACTGGCGATGAAAAATGGATTTATTTTAAGAATCCTAAACGGGAAAAATCATGAGTTAATCCGGGACAACCACCAACATCGACTGCAAAACCAGATCGATTTGCCAAGAAGACAATGCTCTGTGTTTGGTGGGGTCAGAAAGGTGTGGTGTATCATGAGCTACTAAAACCCTGTGAATACTAATCGCTGCAGACAACAAATGATCTAGGCGGCCGGTGTGGCCGTGTGTTCTAGGCGCGTCAGTCTGGAACCGCGAGACCGCTACGGTCGCAGATTCGAATCCTGCCTCGGGCATGGATGTGTGTGATGTACTTAGGTTAGATAGGTTTAAGTAGTTCTAAGTTCTAGGGGAGTGATGACCTCAGCAGTTAAGTCCCATAGTGCTCAGAGCCAACAAATGATCAATTTGAACTATGCATTGATCGAAAAAAGACCAGAATGGGCCAGAAGACATGGCAAAGTAATATTTTTACACGACAATGCACCTGCACATAAAGCAAAACTTGTTCAGGATACAATAAAAACACTTGGCTGGGAGCTGCTACCCCACCCGCCTTATTCACCAGACTTGGCCCCTTCCGACTACCATTTGTTTTCATCAATGGGACACGCATTGGCTGAGGAACACTTCGATTCCTACGAAGAAGTCGAAAATTGGGTGTCTGATTGGTCTGCTTCAAAAGACGAACATTTCCATTGACGAGGTGTCCACAAATTGCCAGAAAGGTGGTCAAAATGTATAGAAAGCAATGGTTATTACTTTCAATAAAATGTTTTGTCAGAGACGGCAAAGGACTTGGAAGAGCAGTTGAACGGAATGGACAGTGTCTTGAAAGGAGGATATAAGATGAACATTAACAAAAGCAAAACGAGGATAATGGAATGTAGTCAAATTAAATCGGGTGATGCTGAGGGAATTAGATTAGGAAATGAGACACTTAAAGTAGTAAAGGAGTTTTGCTATTTAGGAAGTAAAATAACTGATGATGGTCGAAGTAGAGAGGATATAAAATGTAGACTGGCAATGGCAAGGAAAGCGTTTCTGAAGAAGAGAAATTTGTTAACATCGAATATAGATTTATGTATCAGGAAGTCGTTTCTGAAAGTATTTGTTTGGAGTGTAGCCATGTATGGAAGTGAAACATGGACGATAACTAGTTTGAACAAGAAGAGAATAGAAGCTTTCGAAATGTGGTGCTACAGAAGAATACTGAAGATAAGGTGGATAGATCACGTAACTAATGAGGAGGTATTGAATAGGATTGGGGAGAAGAGAAGTTTGTGGCACAACTTGACTAGAAGAAGGGATCGGTTGGTAGGACATGTTTTGAGGCATCAAGGGATCACAAATTTAGCATTGGAGGGCAGCGTGGAGGGTAAAAATCGTAGAGGGAGACCGAGAGATGAGTACACTAAGCAGATTCAGAAGGATGTAGGTTGCAGTAGGTACTGGGAGATGAAGCAGCTTGCACAGGATAGAGTAGCATGGAGAGCTGCATCAAACCAGTCTCAGGACTGAAGACAACAACAACAACAAAATGTTTTTACTTTTCAATTCAAAATTAGTGTTTATTTTCACAAAAAAACGTTCATTTCATACCGGAACACCAGGTAGAGAAAGATTTCGTCTACATACTGCCGTTTTTGCACATGGTCATCACCATTCGTTATGCATATTTGCCAGTGCTGAGTAAGGACCCCCATCGCAAAGACCTGAGTCAGCTGAGCCTAGCTTTGATGACAGTATCTGAGTCTAGAACATGGTGGACACCTAGTTCATCTTTCATTTGCCTAAAGAGATGGGAGTGGAGATATGCTAAATCAGGACTGCAGAGTGGGTGAGCTGTCCCAAGCCAATTTGACAGTGGATTCCCTGACAGTAATCATACTGTGGCGCCTGGCATTATCGTGAAGCAAGCGGAAGTTTGTCTTTTGTTCTAGCTTGAATCTGGGAATGCGGGCTGTCAGCCTAGTCAGAGTCGTTTTGTAGCATTCTGAATTGACATTTGTTTTAGGCCAAGGCCAACGGCCTGTCGCAGTGGTAACATCGGTTTGTTAGATCGTAGAAGTTAAGCGTTGTCGGGCTTGGCTAGCTTTTGGATTGGTGACCGCCTGGGCTGCCGAGCTCTATTGGGTAGCGGGTTGCACTCAGCCCATGTGAGGAGGCAAATTGAGGAGCCACTTGACTGAAAAATGGCGGCTCCGGTCGCGAAAAGTGTCACTGGCCGGAAGAGCGGTGTGCTGACCACATTCCTCTCCATATCCGCATCCAGAGACGCCTATGGGCAGAGGATGACATGGCGGTCGGTCAGTACCGTTGGGTCTTCCGAGACCTGTTCGGACGGAGTTTAGAGAGTTTTTTAGGTACCAAGACATCCAAAAGACTCACACACTGTCTATCCCAGAAGACTATACACATCACTTGGCCTGCAAATGACTGTAGTTTCCGACAAATTTCCAATTGATGATTGTTTCGGTCTGGATCGAAGTCGACGTTCTTACTTAATGACGTTTCGCTAGCTTCATGACGGAACTCTGGGCAGGCCGGTTCATTTCAGGAATGTTATACTCCACAAATCATTGTATCACTGTTGTTGCTCTACGACAAGGTACTTTGTCATGGCGATACAGCCAAACGTCGTCTAAGAATTGTTCCTCTACCATATTTAGTACACAGTGCTGTAGATACGGGTTTATAATGTTATGCATTTAGTGCTTTCTTAGGCGCTATAGAATATTGCAACCTATACCGGAAAAACGCCCCCATTACGTAACTCCCTACGATAATGCTTCAATTACTTTCTTCACAACGAGGCCTAACTCAAACTAGGCCAGGTATTTTTCAGTGACATCATATTCGCCATCAACTGTACTACGTATTACAATTTCCACGAATACAATTTCGACCTTAGATCATTTTCGATTGGTTACTGGTGACAACCTCTCCGTACTTCACTGATGTCACTGCTCGTGATCGCAGGGGTCGATCTGTAGGAATTCGCCAAACCAAAATCATTATGTCGGGTTGCCACAGGGTACAGAGTGATTCATCACTCCAAATCAGACGTTTCCGTACATCAACTTTCCGCTCTTTACACCACATCAACCGTTGTTGTTGTTGTGGTCTTCAGTCTTGAGACTGGTTTGATGCAGCTCTCCATGCTACTCTACCCTGTGCAAGCTTCTTCATCTCCCAGTACCTACTGCAACCTACATCCTTCTGAATCTGTTTAGTGTATTCATCTCTTGGTCTCCCTCTACGATTTTTACCCTCCACGCTGTCCTCCAATGCTAAATTTGTAAACCCCTGAGGCCTCAGAACATGTCCTACTAACCGGGCCCTTCTTCTTGTCAAGTTGTGCCACAAACTCCTCTTCTACCCAATTCTACTCAATACCTCCTCATTCGTTATGTGATCTATCCATCCAATCTTCAGCATTCTTCTCTAGCACCACATTTCGAAACCTTCTATTCTCTTCTTGTCCAAACTATTTATCGTCCACTTCACTTCCATACGTGGCTACACTCCATACAAATACTTTCAGAAACCACTTCCTGACATTTAAATCTATACACGATGTTAACAAATATCTCTTCTTCAGAAACGCTTTCCTTGCCATTGCCAGTCTACATAGCTTAGCTTAAATCCCTACACACAGTCATTGTGCAAGGTAGCGCATTGGAACTCACGATTGATTCCTCCACAATACTCGACGTTTTCCGTCCGTCAGTACGTGAGGTCTGCCTGACCTTGGTTCCTTAGCGATTCCACTTCACAGTCACATACCCAACAGTCGACTTGGGCAGCTTGAATAGGCAGGTTGAAATGTTTGTGACGGATTTGTTATCAGATGACATCCAATGACTAGTCCACTTTCGATGTCACTGATCACTTCTGATCGACCCATTCGATGAACCCTCTGCCAGGCACTTTAATGTGATTTGCAGAGTATCCATGTAGATGCTGTTACTGCTTCTCAACTGACAAAACAATAGTCACCACGTCCTTACGTCCTATTATAGTGGCCGGTTCACCTCTCTTGACATGTAGTGGTCAATTCTGCGTTACACAGGGGTGTCCGGGTACTTTTGATCGGATAGCGTATATCCATTATAATGCCTATACTCAAAAGATGTACTTAGTACACAACTCTCATACGCCGCAGAGAAGGACGCCATTGTACGTGGAATTTCAATTATTTCCTATTGGACTGGTACACCTGCCTCTCAGGGCCTCCCATCCAGCAATGTCTTACAAAATTTCCCTTTCTTTACATGCTGGCCTGAAGCGATATTCTTCCGAAAATCCCGAAAACATTAAATACGGCCACTCACACTGCTTCTACGTGATCAGTGAAGGTGGCTACGTTACTGAACCCTCCATGTTACTTCGATTTCTGTTGACGATACCTCATCCAGTATGACGTACTGGTTCTGAGATATTTCCTGCTGGCTTTCGTGTCGGGGTCTTAACAGACGTTTTGTAACTATTTTTTTACGTTTTACCAGTCGAGTGACTCGCAATGTCAAAGATGCACCTTCCACCCTTCGACAATGCCAGCCACTCGTATTCGTGAAGCATCAGTAAAACGAAAAAAAACGTCGGACGAAGATCCCGACACAAAATGCAACAGGATATACGTCAACAAGTACGCTTCAACAGTTCTTCGCTGGGTTCTATTAGTCAAACATTGTTTTGGAAATCAACGAGTACGTAACTTGAACCCTAATTGTACTGAAACGGGATTATCCGAGCGGTATAAGGCGCTGCAGTTATGGACTGAGCGGGTGGTTCTGGCGGAGGATCGAGTCCTTCCTCGAGCATGGGTGTGTGTGTTTGTCCTTAGGATAATTTAGGTTAAGTAGTGTGTAAGGTTAGGGACTGCAGTTAAGTTCCATAAGATTTCACACATTGAACATTTTTTTTTCCTTGCTAAGTACTGCGTGACATCTCCGTAAAGCTGTCAGACAGTTGAGATATCGTGAAACGCAGGATTAATGAACTATTTTGTCGTTTCTCTACACCCATTCGCTGCCAACTACAGAAAGCAGGATATTTATGTCATCGTCGTGAATATCCGCAGCTTCATACTTAAACGTCACCAATTAGACCTACGCACAACGGCTTCCCTAATCACATTCGGTCGGTATGCAACACAAATTTCACGGTGAACTTCAACAGCTGTGAAATCTTTCTTGCCACTGAAAACGGCATTGAAAAACAGATTACGTCTCTGCGGAGATTTTCAGTTGTAAAGGTTATTTTCAACTGCTACTGTAGGCTAACGAGAGACTGTGTGGCTTTCTCATTATCACAGTAACTGCGTGAATCATCGTAGTGGTTGTTGCAACACCTACTCCCTTCCACAGTCCACCTCTACTATTTGCAATACGAAGATCTTTACTGTAAACTATGGTAAGGAACAGTTGATTGTTTTGAGAAATTTGGCACTAAAGTTTCAATAAAATCTCAAAAATAAGATACTTGACGTATATCCTTTATGATTTTTTAAATTTAGTTAACTCTTTGTTTACAAAGTTTTCCAGGGTAACGACACTGCACTTAACATGAGTTAACACTGACTTACTACTGTTTACCTGCTGGGCGAGTTAACGAAACATTACTATAAAACCTCTCAAACACAAAAATGGTTTGAGGTTATGATACTAAGATTTACTTTGCCCGTTTCTGAAATGAGGAAGTATAACAATCTCAATAACTAATCTACGATTCAGCACAACATAAAATTAACTTCATTGTCGCCTTACTGCAGCACGTAAAAAATGTTAAAGATGGCCTTAACGTAATTATCTGCCATCACTCTGTCACATAAACCAAGTAAACAATGGTAATGGACACAAGTTAAATTGTTTACTTGTTTGAAGGATTAACCAAATTTACCTGATTACCAACAGCTTTTGAAGTGCATTTCCTACACGAACATAATCGGGATCTTTATTTGAGTCGTAGCTATCCAAATCATCTTCGGATTTTTACACGTCATCCCTTACAGCATTTCCTACCATGAACACCGCACAAGTTACTATGCCATGCCATGCTCATGTACTGACATAGCTGCCATTAGTGAGAATATCAGATTAGTACGTCAAAAATCGGCCTCAGTTGCGAAAAGTTACTGGTCTTTACCCAGGTTTCAGCTCGAGTAACCTAGCCGTCTTCAGAAGCATAAAATAAACTAATACATGCCAGAATAAGGTAGAGTCAAACATAAAAAGCTGAAGTACCGTGGGACCATGTCAAGCTACGTTACTTAGCTGAGGAACAGCCACGGCCACACTTCATGGAGAGCGGCCGGTTAGCCGCCGACGCTGCCTTGGAACTCAGCGTCCACGGCTTCGTTCTGTACTACACTGTAGCAATTTTTTCTACGCATGGCCCATGTATCATCAAGTTATGTTCCTTCCCAGTGACACACCATATCAAACTTACTTTCGTCCTTACATTTTGCACACCGGTATGTTTATATTAACTACACTACTGGCCATTAAAATTGCTACACCAAGAAGAAATGCAGATGATGCACGGGTATTCATTGGGCAAGTATATTATACTAGAACTGACATGTGATTACATTTTCATGCAGTTTGGGTGCATACATCCTGAGTAATCAGTACCCAGAAAAACCACATCTGGCCGTAATAACGGTCTTGATACGCCTGGGCATTGAGTCAAACAGAGCTTGGATGGCGAGTACAGGTGCAGCTGCTCCTGCGGCTTCAAAAAGGATACCACAGTTCATCAAGAATAGTGACTGGCGTATTGTGACGAGCCAGTTGATCGGCCACCATTGACCAGACGTTTTCAGTTGGTGAGAGATCTGGAGAATGTGCTGACCAGGGCAGCAGTCGAACATTTTCTGTATCCAGAAAAGTCCGTACGGGACCTGCAACATGCGGTCGTTCATTATCCTGCTGAAATTTAGGTTTCGCAGGGATGGAATGGAGGATATAGGCACGGGTCGTAACACATCTGAAACGTAACGTCCACTGTTCAAAGTGCCGTCAATGCGAACAAGAGGTGACCGAGACGTGTAACCAATGGCACCCCATACAATCACGCAGGGTGATAACGCCAGTATGGCGATGAGCAATACACGCTTCCAATGTGCTTTCACCGCAATTTCGCCAAAGACGGATGCGACCATCATGATGCTGTAAACAGAACCTAAATTCATCCGAAAAAATGACGTTTTGCCATTCTTGCACCGAGGTTCGTCGTTGAGTACAACATCGCAGGAGCTCCTGTCTGTGATGCAGCGTCAAGGGTAACCGCAGCCACGGTCTCCGAGCTGATAGTCCATGCTGCTGCAAACGTCGTCGAATTGTTCGTGCAGATGGTTGTTATCTTGCAAACGTTCCCATCTGTTGACTCAGGGATCGAGACGTGGCTGCACGATCCGTTACAGCAATGCGGATAAAATGCCTGTCATCTCGACTGCTAGTGATACGAGGCCGTTGGGATTGAGCATGGCGTTCCGTAGTACCTTCCTGAACCCACCGATTCCATATTATGCTAACAGTCATTGGATCTCGACCAACGCGAGCAGTAATGTCGCGATACGATAAACCGCAATCGCGATAGGCTAAAATCCGACCTTTATCAAAGTCGGAAACGTGATGGTACGCACTTCTCCTCCTTACACGAGGCATCACAACAACGTTTCACCAGTCAACGCCAGTCAAGTGCTGTTTGTGTATGAGAAATCGGTTGGAAACTTTCCTCATGTGAGCACGTTGTAGGTGTCGCCACCGGCGCCAACCTTGTGTGAATGCTCTGAAAAGCTAATCAATTGTATATCACAGCATCTTCTTCCTGTCGGTTAAATTTCGCGTCTGTAACACGTCATCTGCGTGGTGTAGCAATTTTAATGGACAGTAGTGTATTAGTATCATAGTGATTTTTTCGTAATTTATAAAAATAAGAGTAAATTTTGCAGCTTTATTGCATATACGATAATTTTCGCTATCATGGACAGCAGAGCAACATTGTCTTAGATTGACGGACAGAAGCTGTTTGTGCGGGACATAACACGCTTGGCATGTTTCCTGGCCTCGCGCTTGGGTTTAATTTTACGGTGGGCCTCACCACTGTCGTTAACTACCCGCATTTGTTAAAAAAAGGAAAAGAAATAGAGAAAGAGAAAAACAATGACGCCACTGGGCTTCTGGCAGCAGCGTGCGAGCTGATGGCCAAGACATCTGCTGGTGGACCGTTAAGTTTGAGTACGGTCGATCTCGGACCGTTTACATTATACGTAAGCGGCTGTGTTTATCTTTCCGAAAACCGTCAGCAATGTGAAGGCGTAAATAATTTTGGCGGCCGCTGTTGTATTCTGAGCCAAGAACACAGAGAGAGTGAACGTACAGAGTAGCTGGTGCACAGAGATTTCTGCGGATAGAAAAAAAGGGAACCTCGTCACATTACGTATTGTCCCATGCCAAGAACATTAGAGAAGCTTATCATTAGCCGTGACCTTTTACTTGACTCTGTGACAGGTATTTGCTCCGTGTCGCGTTTCCCAAACATTGGCATGTCATTCCGTTGTAACGAAATTTGGATAGCTTTTCCCCAGGGTTTTCATTTCCAGGTTTCGTATACACTGTCTGATCAAAAGTATCCGGACACTTATTAGTAGACATTAATATGGGGTGTGTCAATCCTTCGCTTGAACTCTGCTTCGGACACTTTCAGTGAGGTGTCTGTATGTCTGTGGAGAAATGGCAGACCAATCCCACTCCAGAGACGGAACCAGAGAAGGTAGTAATGCTGGTTGCTGCGGACTGGAGGGAAGTCGAGATTATAATTAATGCCAAATGAGATTTATTGGGTTTAGTTTGGTACTCAGGGAAGGTGAGACCAGTTCAGAACTGTTATTATCCAGAAACCATTGCCTCACAGACGTCGTCTTTTAACAGGATTCCTTGTTATGCTGATATAAGCAGCCACTGCCTTCAATTGTTCCTCTACTGGATGCAGTACACAGTGCTGCAAAATATGTTCGTGTACTTCCACATTAAGCACAATAACGGGACCAAACACTAAGCACGATGAACACCCGTACAACCTTCTTTGGGCTTCACTATTGGCACTACACATGAAATAGTAAGCTTCTCCAGGCATTTGCCAAACCCGATCCCTCTGACCGGGTTGCCACAGAGTATAGCGTGATCCATGGCTCCAAAAAGATCGTTTCCATTCATTTACTGTCCACTGGCGTAGCTATTTACACCACCTCATGCATCGCTTAGCCTCACTACCAAAATGGCTTACGAGGAGCTGCTCCATCGTTGTACTCTATTATTTTTAACCCGCTACAGATATTCATTTTGCTAGCTGGACTTCTGGCAATACTTTGGAACTCACGAGTGTCTCCTTCCCTTGATGTCATGTGAATTCTTACAACCATCCTCCGGAATGCTTGGCGGGTACTTGTCTGTGTGTTCCGCAGGTCTGCCTGGTCTTGGTTTGGCTGTGGTTGTTCCTTCGAGTTTTCGCTTCACAATTCCATCACCAGCAGTCGACCTACCTAGTTTTAGAATGGTTGGAGTGTGCCTAATGGACTTCGTGTCACATCCAATGACCGGTCCAAGTTCAACGTCTCTGAAATCTCCTGTCTGACCCAACGTGCTTCTGTAATGACAATGTAATACTCCTCAACTCTTTTAATTTTGGCGGGTTCTCCTCTCGTGGAATCCAGTGCCCAGTTCTGCGTTACGTTGGGTTGTCCGGATACTTTTGATCATATAATGTAGATCTGAAACATTGCCAGGATTATGGCTGTTGCCATTTTGCGGGGTGCGCTCTGCCTCGTGATGCCAATTGAGGAGCTACTCAACCGAATAGTAGCGGCTTCGGTCAAGAATACCATCTTAGACCAGGAGAGCGGTGTCCTGACCCCATCCTATAGGCATCCTTCACCGAGGATGACACAGCGGTCGGATGGCCCCAGTAGGCCACTCGTGGCCTGAAGACGGAGTGCTATGTTTCGACACACGTAGCACTTAATTATTAATTAAAATATTTCCGTTTGTTTACTCTTTTATCTGGGTACACGTTGAGCCTTGGAATATCGTTGTCGCCAAGCGAATGAGGCTGAAAACGGTGCCGACCATTAAAAATTGAAACACCACGAAGAAAGCATGCAGCGAGCCTCAAATTGGCTTGAAGTGTACTGCGTGCTAGACTATGCAAATGAAGAGCATTACAGCAAAACCACATAAAGTAGGTGGGCGTAATGCCATCTGCAGTCTGTATATCAGTTTCTCATTTAGAAATCGCCTAATATGTCGCTTGGTACTTATGTTTTAAGTAACAAAAGGAAATATCTAACAGCAGATTTTGTAATTGGACACCAGCAGGATCTTGGACTATTGGGAGACCACAGTTTATCTTTCCGTGATACTGTTCCTCACGTTGTCTGGGATCCCACGACTGTCACGCCAATATGGAATGGGTTCATTCAGGAGGACCATGCGCAACGCCAAACAGGTTCTCAGGAGGCCGCTGTGGCAGAGCGGTTCTAGGCGTTTCAGTTCGGAACCGCGCTGCTGATATGGTCGCAGGTTTGAGTTCTACATCGGGCATGAATGTGTTATGTCCTTAGGTTAGTTAGGTTTAAGTAGTTCTAAGTTCTAGGGGACCGATGACCTCAGATGTTAAGTCCCATAGAGCTCAGAGCCATTTATTCACTACTTTGAGTCTGAAACAAAACGACAATTCATGTGGTGTATTACACAGCGTCTCCTTGGAAGAAGCAATTTAAACAGTACCCTCAGCTGGAAAATTCATGACTACAGTCTTCTGCAACTCTGAATGGGTTGTCCTGTGGTCAGCTCTCATGCCCTCATGATCTCAATCAGTCACTTGACTCCTCAACACGTTTTTAGTCTAGTTTGTTAGTAATACATGTACTCGAAGTGCCTTGCCTACCTAAGGCTTTGTTTTTCTGGTCATTTTTGTTTCTTCTCGGATTTGTTTGTCACTTATCAAGCATTTATTATACAATCTATCTTACTGCGTGATTTTTAACGCGCAGTAGGTCCCTCATGACCAAACGATCAACTTCGAAGTCTACTCCGAAACTCTTAGGAACTTGAAGAAACGATAATAGCGTCTTTGTAGTCACAAAAATGCTAATGCACTTCATCTTCTCAATGAGTACACAAGACCACATAGAAGACTACGCACCCGTGAGATTACAAGACTTGGGTGAATTGTTCTGCCACATCCTCCATACAGCCCGGATCTCGCACATTCTTTGGCTCGCTGAAGGACAGACTCCGCTGGAAGCACTATAGCAACGGCGGAGAAGTTATTAATGCAGCGACATCTTGTCTGAGGCACAAACAGAAAAGTGGAAACATGACGACATACAGTCTCTTACATTAAATTAAGGTCCAGAATTGAACGGAGATTACTTGAAAAAATAGAGTCTTATAGCCAGAGAATTGAGAAACAATATGGTGTATTTAAACAGCGAATAAAACCTTATTACTTTAAGCGAAAAATGTGTTTGGTTACTTATCGGATGACCCTCGTGTACTCATCGAAACTAGCAGTAACTGTCTGGGTTAAAACCAATTGCCGTTGACAAGGCGTGAAATTCGTACCTGGTCCCTGCTTTCCAGGATAATTGTACGGTATCGCTCGGCTCGGTGTAGCCAGTTTAAATGCTAAAGTCTAGAGAAATTTTTATCATTCTAGATCACCAGATATCATGACTACGCCGTGAACTAAATTTCAGAGTTCTGCTTTGGCTGACGGGGTGAGAGCATGAGACACCGATGGAAATGGAGACGTTGAGCTTGTGAATCGTCATGGCGCTACAGAAGAGGTGTAGACAGTTTTGGATTATCCACACGGCCTAGTAAGCCCCATGATCTATGCATACCACAGAGTGCCTCACTCACTACGATAAAAATTTTGGCTGCAAATGCAAACTCTGTTGGACATCGTCGCTAAAGACGTAGGCAAGTGTGACATGTGCGTACTATGCCTCTTATATTGATGATGGAGAAGACAGGTAAGAAAATTTACACACTGAATTTTTTTATTCAGAACAGCGCAGCAGGGGAAATTGTGGAAGAAGCCTGGAGCAGGAGTAATCCACTAAATTACACGCCCATATCATTAAGGTGGATATGCAGCAGGATTCTGGAACATTATGAATTACCTCGAAAAGAATGGTCTGTTAACACATAGCGAACACGGATTTAGAAAACATCGTTGCTGTGAAACACAACTAGTTCTTCACTTGCACGAAGTGTTGAGTGCTACTGACAAGGGATTTCAAATTAACTCCGTATTTTTACATTTACAGAAGGCTTTTGACATTGTACCTCACAAGTGGCTTGTAATCAAATTGCGTGCTTATGGAATATCGGCTGAGTTATGTGACTGGATTCGTGGTTTTCTGTTAGAGAAGTCACAGTTCGTAGGAACTGTCGGAAAGTCATTGAGTAAAACATAAGCGATTTCTGACGTTCCCCAAGGTAGTATCATAGGTTGTCTGCTGTTCTTTATTACATAAATTATTTAAGAGAAAATCTGAGCAGCTCTCTTAGGTTGTCTGCAGATGATGCTGTCGTTTATCGTCTAGTAAAGTCATCAGAAGAACAAGAAAAATTGCAAAGCGATTTAGAAAATATTTTTCAATGGCGCGAAAATTCGAAATTGACCCTAAATAATGAAATGTCTGAGGTCATCCACATGAGTGGTAAAAAGAATCCGTTAACTTCGGTTACACGATAAATCAGTCAAATCTAAAGGCCGCAGAACAAAGCTAAGTACTTAGGAACTACAATTACGAACAAATTAAATTGTAAGGAACACATAGAAAATGTTGTGAGGAAGGTTAACCAAAGACTGCGTTTTATTGGCAGGACATTTAGAAAATGCAACAGATCTACTGAGGAGACTGCTTGCACGACGTTTGTTCGTCCTCTTTTGGAGTACTGCTGTGTCATCAGGGATCCTAACCAGATACCATTAACGGAGTGCATTGAGAAAGTTTGAAGAAGGGCAGCACGCTTAGTACTATCGAGAAATAGAGGAGGGAGCGTCACTGCTGTGATACAGGATTTTTGGTGCATATCATTACAACAAAGACGTTTTTCGTTGCTGCAGAATCTTCTGACGAAATTTCTGTCATCAACTTTCTCCTCCGAATGTGAAAATATTTTGTTGACGCCGAACTAGATAGGGAGAAACGATCATCAAAATAAAATAAGGATAATCAGAGCTCGCACGTAAAACTATATGTGTTCGTTTTTTCCGGGTATGGCCTTGCCGCAGATGTTACACAGGTTCCAGTGAGATCACCGAAGTTAAGCGCTGTCGGGCGTGGTTGGCACTTGGATAGGTGACCATCCAGCCGCCATGCGCTGTTGCCATTTTTCTGGATGCTCTCAGCCTCGTGATGCTAATTGAGGAGCTACTCGACTGATTAGTAGTGGCTTCGGTCAAGAATACCATCGTAACGACCGGGAGAGCGGTGTGCTGACCCCACGCCCCTCCTATCTGCTTTTTCATCTGAGGATGACACGGCGGTCAGATGGTCCCGGTAGGTCAGTCGTGGCCTGAAGACGGAGTAAGTTCGTTTTTTCCGAGCGTTGTTCGAGATTAGAACACTAGAGAATTATTGTGAAGGTGGTTCGATGAACTCTCTGCCAGGCACTTAAGTGTAATTAGCAGAGTATCCATGTAAATGTAGATGTGGAAGACCAATATTTAAAAAAAAGTCATTCGTCAGCTTTGGAAGCGATGACTGACCAAATGAAAAACTTTTAATGATTTAAATAATGGAGCACTGCACCAATAACGTTTCTGCATGCATAGCACGAAGCGTTTCAGGAATTTATTCTTGTTTTCAAGTGGTACTGTTTACATTAGTATTGTGTGTAATGTCTGTGTGTATGTAGGTGTGCTTCGTTTGTCTTACAGTCGTCTTTTTATGTCTTTTTACGGTTTTATTGCACTCGGATAATATATATCGTGGAATTCTGTAAATGCTAATGTTATAAATCAGTACCTTTTGTGTACCTACTTACTTATCCATTTACTTGGGCTCCTTTTTTGAGCAGAAATTCACGCATATGCAAACCATCACTCACACGATCTCTTTGCGTAAAATCATAACATGCTACTAAGATATTGCAAAAGTCCTTTACAGACAGTATGGACAGAGTCAGAGATGTTCCATTTTAGTGGATTACATTAATTACACTGAATTGTCACTTTTAAATGGTTATTTAAAGAAACAATTTCGCTTTACTGTCCATTTTTGTACTGTTTTGTTGCGAATATTTGACTGGAATACATGGCTTAATTTCGGCCGGAACAGCTTTCCGGCACCACTGAGAGAAATTGATACTTTTTTTTAACTGAATGAAACAAGTCGGGGTACTGAGAAGTCGACCTTTCTTATGGCGCTAATGCCTCAGGTCGACTTAAAGCTTCCCTGCTATTTAATGTCGCGAACGCAGGCGGAAGTTCGATGGCAAGTCACAGCGATTAATGATCTTTCAAAAAGTCGTAGTCTAGAGCCCAGACCTCGTGACTGTTTTAAAAGTCCTTCAAAGATACCAGAAGCTGTCACTTATTTACTGAACATCGACAATTCTGCTGTCTAAACAAAGGCGCAGGCAGCAATTGAAAAGATGACGTCATAGTCACGAAGATTACCGACTTGTGCCGTTATGTATTGAGTAGAACTAGGCATCATAGTCACACTGCTACAGAGACAGCCGGTAGCACCTGTTAGTTACATTAAATCGTGTGATTTTATTGCTTTGATAACAAAATATGTTTTACAAACCTGAAATTCAGAACAATATTTTTTATAAAATTATTTCTACTTCGGAAAATTATCGCATGTTTTCAAAAATCGAAATTTATCATCTCTGTGGCTTGGGAGAAGGGGGGCAGGGGTTGTATCGTAGGTTTCGGCACCCTCAATTTAGAAACTAAGCACTGGTGGAATGTATAGAGGAATGATCATATTTATGGATGTATTATATACTGATAAAAACCAAAATATTACGACCACTGCCAACCGCGACGTTGGATGCCGCCTGTCGGCGTTGTGGGCTCGTGGAGCAGTAACTAAAGTTTGTGAGCGGAGCAGACAACGACGGGGAATCACCCTAGCGAAGCCTGCCCGGTTAGCCGAACGGTCTAACGCACGGCTTTCCGGAGCGGGAAGGAGCGCCTGGACCCCGGCACGAATCCGCCCGGCGGACTTGTGTCGAGGTCCGGTGAGCCGGCCAGTCTGTGGATGGCTTTTAGGCGGTTTTCCATCTGCCTCGGCGAATGCGGGCTGGTTCCTCTTATTCCGCCTCAGCTACACTATGTGAGCGAAAACAAGTTCACCACTTACACGTACATCACCATTACTCTACCATGCAAACATAGGGGTCACATTCGTCTCATTGATACGTTCTCTGGGGGGGGGGGGGGGGGGTCCTCCGGGGGCCTAACCATGGGTTCGGTGTGGGGCCGCGGAGGGGTGAAGTGGACTGCGGTAGTCGTCATGGGGTTGTGGACCACTGCGGCTGCGGCGGGGGCGGAGTTCCTCTATCGTTTCTAGGTCCCCGATTAACATACAACATACCCTAGCTACAATATGGGCTGCAAATGGAGAAATCCATTGAGATAAGCAACTTGACAAAGGGCAAATTATTATTACGTAGAGCCTGTGAAGAAGTATCTCGAAAACGGTGAAGCTGGTCGAATGTTCACGTGGTGCTGAGCATCTACGGAAAGAAGTAGAAGGACAGTGGAACTACCACTAGGCGCTAAGTGATTAGACGTCCACGACTCTTCACAGAACGGGGGGTTCGGAAGCTTGTCTGCTCTGTAAAGTAGTATAGATGGTGATCTGTGGCTTCCCTGCCGAAAGTGCACAGTGCTGGTGCATTGTTGTTGAACTTGGAGCTCCGCAGCAGACCACCCCTGTGTGTTCACATGTTGACCCGACGACATCATCACGTGGACACGACACCATCGGAATTCGGCCGTCGATTAATGGAAAGGTGTCGGCTCTTCGGATGAATCACATTTTTGCTACACTAGGTCGATGGTCATCTCCACGATCATCGTCATCGAGGTGAGCGGTGGCTCGAAGCGTGCAGCGCGCCACGGACGCAGGCAGGTGGGAGCAGTATTATGCTATGGGAAAAATTATCCTGTGCTTGCATGGGACCCGTGGTAGTAATGGAAGACACGGTGAAAGCTGCGAACCGCCTGCATCCCTTCATGCTTTATGTCTTCCCCGATGGCACTGTCATCTTCCAGCAGTGTAATTGACCGTGCCTCGGAGCCAGAACCGTGGTAAAGTGATTTGACGAGCATTACAGTGAACTCAAGTTTATGTCTCGGCGACCAACTTCCCCTGATGTAAATCCTATGGAACCTATAGGGGTCGCTGTCGGGCGGCATCGCCGTGTACGCAAATCAGCGGCCGTTATTTACACGAATTACATAACCTGGGCGTAGACCTCTAATGCCACACATCCCCAAAAACCTACCAGCAAACTTTCAGATCCCTGATACACAGAACCAGTAAAGTGCCCTCCGCCGCACGCCATTGGGTGGTTTGCGGAGTATAAATGTAAAATTAGAGAGATTCGAGCGCGCACGGAGGCTTTCCGGTAGTCGTTCTTCCCGCGAACCATACGCGACTGGATAAGGAAGGGAGGTAATGACAGTGGTACGTAAAGTGCCCTCCGCCACACACCGTTGGGTGACTTGCGAAGTATAAATGTAGATGTAGATGTACATTTCGTTCGAAACACGGACAGACTAGCTATTAAGCAGGTGGTCATAATGGTTTGGCTCGTTAGTGTATAATAGATATTACACACAATAGAAACATTTGAAGGATGAATCGGTTCACTGCCTAGCTCGTGTTCAGAATGTTTCTAGTGACTTCTTATGGCGTACACAAATTTCTACTTAATCATTAAATCCAGTTGATGTGACTTTTGGAAGTGATGTAGCATATTAAGATATTCTTGTATGTTTATCAGTGCGTGTTTAGTGATTCTTATATGCATGGCCATGGCAAGTTTTATCGGTTATTTATGCATACAAAAGGTAATTTGAATAGTGTATCTAGTGTGATAAATCCTGTCGGTCTGAACTATGTAGTTGCTTTAGCAAGTTTTACTTTTGAATCTGTATGTTGCTGGATATAAGAGTTCATCTGTTTCATTCATTAAGGCATGAACGATGATCGATAACAATGAATGAAATATAATATTTAACTGCATTTGAGCTGGTCTTTCTCTCAAACACTTACATATTTTTCTCAATTTCTATCTCTCGTGGCGTAGCGAGGAATAGGATGATACTCGGAAAAGTGGGTAAGACTTGTCTGTCTACCTTCGTGTATTTTCTCTTGTGTGCATTTCGAACGATATAGAAATATTAAAAGAAAAGATATGCTCAGTATCAACCTCACAGTTCAGTGGTAACTCTAGATTTCTGATACACGTAATGACGCAGCTGCTAAAACCTGACACATTCACTTCTCTTCTCATGGTAAGATAAGCCGAAAAATAGCAAGAAGCAGGAAAATGGAGGCCGGAAGACTGAGAATACAACTCAGGCTTAACATCTGGGATAAGGCAGAGGCTGCACGAGCCGCCAGACTACACTCCAAGGCATTTGTTTACCCGACAGCTGGTCTTCGCTATTTTTAGGGCCTTTTAAAGGTGACAGTCGCCAGCGTGCTACAGCTTACGTAAGAATTCAGCCGCATCTCTAAAACATTGGCCGTAACAACGGCGGCATTGTCAGAGCTGTCGGAAGCCGCTTCACCGCATCGGAAGCGTTGCCAGGATGTAGACTGTAACACTAACGACTCGTAGCATCTGCCATACTGCTAGGCAGAAACCAGACTCCTGTCTCCTAAGCTACCACGATGAATAGGAGACACTGGCAATCTGACATGTCTTCCATGTGTTCTTTTAGAGGCCGCTATCGTCTTATGGAAAAAAGTTACTCAAATCACGCTCGAAAACACATGTTTGAAAGACATAAGAAAATTTTCATTCTGCATCGTATCTGGAATATACCAGCTGGGGCATGTGCCCAAAGCGGGTTTCCTGCAGGTGTATTTTTTGCAACAGGCGAAAAAAGTGAGGAAGGAAAAGGGTAAAATGGATGACTGAGGAGGAGGTAAGAGAGGGAAGGAGAATGCAAACAAGGAGAATGAGGAGAAAAAGGAGAAGAAGAATGAGAAGAGGATGAAGACAAACAAGAAGAAAGCGTAGAAGGAGACGAACAATAAGGAGAAGAAAGTGAATGAGACAAACTAGAATAAGGAGAAGAAGGAGATGAACAAGAAGAAAGCCGGCCTCAGTGGTCTCGCGGTTCTAGGCGCTCAGTCCGGAGCCGCGAGACTGCTACGGTCGCAGGTTCGAATCCTGCCTCGGGCATGGATGCGTGTGATGTCCTTAGGTTAGTTAGGTTTACGTAGTTCTAAGTTCTAGGGACTGATGACCACAGATGTTAAGTCCCATAGTGCTCAGAGCCATTTTTTTGAACAAGAAGAAAGAGAAGGAGAAGAAGGAGGATAAAGAGAAGAAAAAGACAAAGTAGAAAGAGAAGATGGACATGAACAAGGAGAAGGAGGATCACAAGGAGATGGATAAGATGAATAAGAAAAACAAATAGGAGGAAAAAAAGAATATGGAAAACAAAGAGAATCTGAAAAAGTAGAAGAAGAAGGCAGAAAAGGAGAAGGTTAGGATGTACAACGAGAAACAAAAGATGTACAAGGAGAAGACAAAAAGGAGAAGGATAATATGATCAAGGAGAAGGAGAATATGATCAAAGAGAAGGGAAAAAGGACAATGGAGAGGACGAAAATGGAGGAGGAGGAGGAGAGTGAGGAGGAGATGGAGGAGGAAATTGAGATGTAGGAGGAAATGGAGATGGAGGAGAAGGTGGAGGGGGAGTTGGAAATAAAGATGGACCAGAAGCTGGAGGTGGAGAAGGAAATGAAGATGTGGATGCAGGAGAAGTGGAAGGAGATGGAGATGGAAATGGAGATGAAAGAGAAGGACATGGAAATGGAGAAGGAGAAGCAGAGAACTCACTGAAGTGGTCTAAATTGGAACTGGATGGTGATGTCTGAAAGGGAATCGTGAGGAGATTAGACTCTACCTCTCTCTGGTTACTAGATAGAGGCACCACCGTTATGACAACCAACGCAACGAAAGTGTAAAGAGTATTACGCACTGATGAATTAAAACATTATGACCACATGCTTAACAGCGTGTTGCTCCACCTTTGGAATCCAACACAGCAGCGCTTCTGCGTGACATGGATTCGACAAGTTTTTGGTAGGTTTGCGGAAGTATGTGGCACCAGCTGCTTACCCAATGTCACACATTTTCAGTCAATTAGGGGCCAATGGTTAGTGGGGGCGAATCTGGCGCCCGATAGCCTCCCCGTTGTCCTATACCAGGTCCGTATCAGGCGAATTTCGTAGCCAAGACATCAATGTCAGTTCACTGTCATGCTCCCCAAATCAATGTAATTGGTTCTGGCCTTTTGGTAAGGTAACTTATCTTGCTGGTGGATACCATCGCCGTCCGGAAAGACATCAAAGATGAGGGGAAGCACCCATTCCGCAACAATTTACACGTCCCATGAAAGCCGAGATGAATGTTTCACATAGCATAAAAACGCCCCTAGTCTATGTCCGCGGTGTGGTTATTTTTAAGAAGCTGTTCGCGTGCACGATGGCAACCGGACACGACCATCGACCTGACGTAACAAGAAACGTGATTAATTTGAACATGCGACACGTTTACGATTCACCACGGTACAATGTCGATGATCCTGTGTCCACGGCAATCAGAACTGACAATGTCGTGGCCACCGTGGGAACATGTGGGGTATTCTGCTGCAGAGCCCCATGTTCATCAATATGCGCTGAACTGTGCAGAACCGTACCGAAGGACTACCGTGTCTTTGGAAAAACTGAACCCCCCCCCCTGGCCTGCTCCTCCTACTCCCCGAAAAATAGCCTCACTGCATTTTTTTCTACGCATATTACAAATTTTAGTTTTGTAACTGGGTCTGATAAAAATTACGAACTACGAAACCGATCTTCAAGTACCGGGTCGTTATAATTAAAGTGTAGCTACTCACGGAGGTCCAGTGTGGCTTGTAACAATTGTATAGCAGTGAAACTTGTCAGATATGTTCATGCATTAATGCGGAACCGATTTCATCTACATGTACGTGATTACTCTGCTATTCACTATAAAATGCCTGGCAGAGGGTTCAATGAACCACCTTCAAGCTGTCTCTCTACCGTTCCACTCTCGAAAGGCGCATGGGAAAACGAGCACTTAAATTTTACTGTGCGAGCCCTAATTTCTCTTATTTTATCGTGATGATCATTTCTCCCTATGTAGGTGGGTGCCAACAGAATGTTTTCGCAATCGGAGGAAAAGCTGGTGATTGAAATTTCACGAGAGGATTTCGGTGCAATGAAAAACGCCTTTGTTTTAATGAATGCCACTCCTATTCACGTATCATGTCTGTGACACCATCTCCCCTACTTCGCGATAATACAAAACTAGGTGCCCTTCTTGGTATTTTTTCGATGTAATCCGCCAGTCCCACCTGATGCGGATCCCACACCGCACAGTAATACTCCAGAATAGGGCGGACAAGCGCTGTGTAAGCAGTCTCTTTACTAGACCTGTCACACCTTGTAAGTGTTCTGCCAGTCTTTGGTTTCCTCTACTCAAAACTTTATCTATGTGCTCGTTCCAGTTTAGGTTATTTGTAATTGTAATCCCTAAGTATTTAGTTGAATTTACAGCCTTCAGATATGTGTGACTTGTGGCGTAATCGAAATCTAGCTGATTTCTTTTAGTGCTCATGTGAATAACTTCACACTTTTCTTTATTCAGCGTCAATTTCCACTTTTCGCACTATACAGATATCTTATCTAAATAATTTTGCAAGTCGTTAATGACTTTACAAGACGGTAAATGAACAACATCATCTGCAAACAATCTAAGACGGCTACTCAGATTGTCTCCTACGTCGTTAATATAGATCAGGAACAATACAGGGGCTATAATGCTTCCTTGGGGAACGCCAGATATTACTTCTGTTTTATTAGATGACTTATCGTCAATTACTACGTACTGTGATCTTTCTGACAGGAAATCATGAATCCAGTCGCACAACTGAGGCGATACTCCGTAGGCACGCAGTTTGGTTAGAAGACGCTTGTTAGGAATGGTGTCGAAAGCCTTCTAGAAATCTAAAAATATGGAATCAATTTGACATCCCCTGCCGATAGCACTTATTACTTCATGAGCGTAAAGAGCTAGTTCTGTTTCTCAAGAACGATATTTTCTGAAACCGTGCTGATTATGTGTCAATAAATAGTTTTCTTCGAGGTACCTCATAATGTTCGAATACAGTATATGTTCCAAAACCCTATTGCAAATCGACGTTAGTGATAAGGGCCTGTAATTCAGCGAATTACTCCTACTTCCCTTTTTGGGTATTGGTGTGACTTGAGCAATTTTCGAGCCTTTGGCTACGGATCTTTCTGTGAGCGAGTGGTTGTATATAATTGCTAAGTATGGAGCTATTTTATCAGCATACTCTGCGAGAAACCTGACTGGTATACAAGCTGGACCGGAGGTCTTGCCTTTATAAAGTGATTTAAGCTGCTTCGTTACTCAGAGGATTTCTACTTCTATGTTTCTCATCTTGGCAGTTGTTCTTGATTGAAATTCAGGAATATTTACTTCGTTTTCTTTGATGAAGGAGTTTCGGCTCAAATGGTTCAAATGGCTCTGAGCACTATGCGACTTAACTTCTGAGGTCATCAGTCGCCTAGAACTTAGAACTAATTAAACCTAACTAGCCTAAGGACATCACACACATCCATGCCGAAGGCAGGATCCGAACCTGCGACCGTAGCGGTCGCCCGGTTCCAGACTGTAGCGCCTAGAACCGCACGGCCACTCCGGCTGGCGGAGTTTCGTAAAACCGTGTTTAATAACTCTGCTTTAGTGGCACTGTCATCAGTGACTTCACCGTTGTTATCGCGCAGTGATAGACTGGAAAAAATTGGTTCTCATCGTGGCCACCAGTTTAGTTAGGTGCTCAAGCTGGTTCTAATGAGAGGAGGGGGGAGGCAACAGATGGCAGGGGAGGGGAGGAGAGCGGGGATACAAGCCAATGTCCTGATGTCTCCGCTTTTATTGTACTCTGTATCAATATGTCATAGATCACCGCATAACTTGCCTTACAGAACTGCAAACTTCCGACCTGGTGAGACACTGACGTTCAACTCCTTGTCGCCAAATCGGGGATTCATCGTAGCTGTGAATTATGAATTACTTCGAAGAAAACAGTCTATTGACACACAGTCAACTGAGGTTTAGAAAACATCCTTCTTGTGCAACACAACCAGCTCTTTATTCGTATAAAGCGTTGAGTGCTGTTGACAAGGAATTTCAGATCGGTTCCGTATATCCGGATTTTCGGAAGGCTTTTGATACTGCAGCACACAAGCGGCTTGTATTGAAATTGCGTGCTTATGGAATATCGTCTCAGTTACTTGACTGGATTTGTGATTTCCTGTCAGAGATGTCACAGTTCGTAGTAACTGACGGAAAGTCATCGATTAAAACAGAAGTGGTTTCTGCCGTTCCCTACGGTAGTGTTACAGGCCCTTTGCTGTTCTTTATGAGTATAGAAGATTTGGGACACAGCTTGAGCAGCCGTCTTAGGTTGTTTGCAGATGACGCTGTCGTTTATCGAATAATAAAGTCATCAGGAGATTAAAACGAATTGCAAAACGATTTAGAAAAGATATATGAATGGTGCGAAAAGTGGCAGTTGACCCTAAATAACAGAAAGTTTGAGGTCATCCACATGAGTGCTAAAAGGAACTCGTTAAACTTCGGTTACACAATAAATCAGTCTAATCTGAAAGCCGCAAATTCAACTAAATACCTAGGTATTACAATTACGAACAACTTAAATTGGAAGGAACACATAGAAAATGTTGTGGGGAAGGCTAACCAAAGACTGCGTTTTATTGGCAGGACGCTGAGAAAATATAACAGATCTGCTAAGGAGACTGCCTACACTACGCTTGTCCTTCCTCTTCCAGAATACTGCTGCGCGGTGTGGGATCCTTACCAGATAGGACTGACGGAGTACATCGAAAAAAGTTCAGAGAGGGGATGAACGTTTTGTATTATCGCGTAATATGGGAGAGAGTGTCACTGAAATGATACAGGATTTGGGCTGGACATCATTAAAAGAAAGTTGTTTTTGTTGCGGCGGAATCTTCTCACAAAATTCCAATCATCAACCTTCTCCTCCGAGTGCGAAAATATTTTGTTGACACCGACCTACATAGGCAGAAACGATCACCACGATAAAATAAGGGAAATCAGAGCTCGTACGGGAAGATATAGGTGTTCGTTCTTTCCGCTATACGAGATTGGAATAACAGAGAATTGTGAAGGTGGTTCGATGAAACCTCTGCCAGGCACTTAAATGTAATTTGCAGAGTATCCATGTAGATGTAAATGTAGCTCAACCTTCCATAGAGTCTCACAACAGCAACACGAGAACTGCCGACTAGGTTCGCGGTTTCTGAAATTCTAATTGCCAGACACCGGCCATAAAAATTTACTCTTTGTCACACTCACATATGTCAGTGGATCCCTCGTTTTCGGCGGTATAGTAGCAAGAATTATTTCCCATTCGTCTCTGGTCCATTTATGCAGGGTGGTCAGACAGAGTATGAAAAACCTGTAAAGATGTTTCAGGGTCCGTCGTGCTGAGAGGTAGTTTTTGAGGAATGAATTAGATACGTTGCGCCATTTCTGGATTAATAATCATTAAAGTTAGCCAATCATACCGATACACGTGCAGATTCAGGCGGCCCGACAAATGCAATTAGTGTAAATTGCTCTCATAGCGGAGATGACTGTGCACGAGAAAGCTCCGCCGTTGGCCCCATTTCGATCCGTACTACCGTCCCATGTTCAATTTTTGTATCGCTCCTTTAACATCAATGCTAATTCACTCAGAATCGTCACAAGGCATCAATTTTTTTTCTTAAAAATTATTTATGAGTACAACCTATCTTCCAACACCCATACAAGCTTTTCAGATTGTTTCTGAGCATCCCGCACGCTTCCCTCACTGCGTCTCGTACCGCATCCAGTCTCGCGGTAGGCAGTGATCACGAACTTTTTGCTCATCGATGTATTTTACGCTTGTCCCTTTTTCACGGCTTTGTATTGATCGGGAATGAAGCAATGAAAAAGGAATCGCGCTCTTGTTCCAATTAATACAACTGTGGAATGTGTGTTCATCGTGTTCTTAGTTATAACATACAATAAAGAGTTATTTAAATGTTTACCTTTTATTATTTGTAAAGTCGTGTTGCTTTGACTAAATGAACTAATATGAAAGAGTACATATCAGCAGAGGCGAAGAAGATGGCGATGGCGGTGTGATTGGGGGGAGGGGGGGGGGGCGTGCGAGGGTAAGAGAGTGCAAAGTCGAAGTTTTCCCTGGATGCCAGGTGCCCAAGTTACACCATTGGTGGTGTTCTCCACGTAAAGAGCTAACAGTCTACTATAGGGAAGTCATGACCATTGCGAAAGCAGTGAAATACGACAATATTGGACTCGACGCTCTATGGTGACATCAATCGATTTCCTAAGTAGACTAAAAGACTCAAAAAACCAAAATCGCACAAAAATATGTAATTATAGACATTATTAAAGATGCAGCTGCAGATAAGCAAGCAGGAGTAGTAATTAATTTTTTTGTCGATTAGGGCAAAGTGCCATCTTTTAGAATGACACAGAGAACAATTTAGTCTAACGAACAACGAACTAGACTTTAGTGAAATCCTAAATGCTAGATATTTTTCCCGGCAATGCTGAGCTCAACCAGTAAAAAAGGGATATCCGATTAGTATTCGCAGTAGGATCCCATCAGTGTCTCAATAAGGTGTGCACTATGGTCAGCTGCAACCTAAAGAAGCATTATCTCCATGATTTACTAACTAGAACAGAAGTAGACGATTTGTAACAATGATTGCGCTCGTGTACTTAAATCATGGTAAATTTCCAAACAACACGTTTCGAATATGATTGGAATCTCCAATATGCGATTTATGCAATGAAGAATGAGACGTGAACAGTGCTGTTTTGTGCATCAGATACAACAAAGACAACAACATACCTTAATCCGAGTATTGGTTAAGACAGAGGTCCGCTTTCCTATGTCCGAAGCTCGTGGTCCACTGGCAACCATTGCTGCCTCTGGATCACGGGGGTCCGTGTTCGAATCCCGGCCGGGATGGGTATTTTCTCTGCCTGGGGACTGGGTGTTTGTGTTGTCCTCATCATTTCATGATCATCATCATTCGTGACAGTGGCTAGATTGGACAGTGAAAGACATTGGACTGTGTAAAAATTGTGGCTTTGTCCGGGCGCTGATGACCGCGCAGTTGAGCGCCCCACAAACCTAACATCATCATCATCATCATCACCCCTTTCCAACATCTGTTGAAGTCTTGTTGTCATCCCAAAAGAGTGAGCTTGTGTTAAATGTGATTTTTAAAACATTTAAACGACGAGCCTGATGGTCTACCGGTTGCGAATTCCGGTCGAACCACGAAAATGTTCAGACCATCCTAAATGTAACCTTCATCTTTCAACGGTAGGAGGAGTCTGCAGGAACGACACGTGATTTCGATTCCACGTTAAAGTGTAGGTTCCGGGGACCTTCTGCGTGTGAAGCAGACGTGATAACCGCTACACTACGGAAACTGCGGACTTGAGGAGTATATCTCCGTTCACTCGCAATTACCTCAGGCTCTCTCCCGTCCGTGAATGCACACGCGACAGTTCTTTTGACAGCCTGGAAACCAACACAGCCGAGGGCTCAAGAAGTCTTCGGGGTGCTCGAGAAGGTGTCTGCCGTAGCACCCCTAACGAGATAGCGGCGTTTCCCGCAGTCGTGATTGCAAATCATAGCAGCAAAAGCAATCACTATCTTAGCAGCAGGGAGTGCGAGCCCAGCGGCAGTTGGGTAACTGGTATAGATCAGAAGCACGTAACTGGCCACAGAGTCCAATTGAAAGATAAGCACCTAGCCGTTGAACCACAGGCAGTTTTCATTACCACATAAAAATGTGTGATTTAACTCTTTAGAATTACCATTTACATGGTGTGGAAATATGACGAATTATAATATAAGGGGGCGATCAGAACGTTTCCGTTTGAGGCCGTTGCTGCAGCATATACTCAACGTAGCGCCACTCCATGTGGGTATATAAGCACCTAAATGCAGAGCGAGGGAGTGGCATTCGTATCTTTACGACTTGCGTGTGGTAAATGATGAAACGTGAATTATGGCAACAATATTACCAAATGCGTCCCAACAGGACTAACGTGCTGTTATTTTTTTCTTGGCTGCCACAGGACGAACACCGATAGGAATCCATCGGGGAACGAATGATGTGTGTGGGACAGCAAGCATGCCGAAATCCATCCTTATGGAATGGCGCGCCAAGTTAAGTGATGGTAGCGATTCTTCACAAGACGTCCACAAATCGCAAATGTTGTATGGCAGGAATTACGCCAACTCAAATGGGTGACACTCGAACACCTGCCCTATAGTTCTGATCCCATCCCATGCAATTATCACGCCTTTGGCCCTTAAAAAAGGCCTTTAAGTGTCGACGATTCCTGTCGGACGACGCTGTACAGCAGGCAGTTACAGACCTCTTAACGCAGCAGTACATGGTGTTTAACAAAACGGATATCTTCAACCAGTGCATCGCTGGGATGATTGCCTCAATGCTCACTGTGATTTTTGCCTGATTGGTATACCGCTTCTGGGTTGTACAGCCTTCTAACCGGAACCTTTTGATCGCCTCTTATACAATTACGAGATGCAAAGTATTCTAGTTGTCTCGTAGCTGCGTCCTCCAGATGATATGGAACAGTCATACACAGAGGAGCACCGAGCTGCCTAGTTCTCAGGAGCAACTGAGTTAAAACTAGCAGAGGCGCATGAGGAAAGACCTATTTTATGCTTCCACCTTATGTTACACAAATAGTTTCCAAGGGGACGTCCATCTGCAAAATATGGATATAAGCAGACACACTCAGAAGTTAGCATTGCACCTTATCAACAGTTCCTCAGGTCAGCAGCAGGGCCGTGTCTATAGCTGTCGCCAAGAAGAGCCAAACTGGACCTTCTACAAGTGATTTTAGTTATTGTTCACTGTATCCAGGACAAGACCAGAGTCAGAGGCCAATCAGTGAAAGTGAACAATCAACTATTACAAATCACTAGCTTCAGACTACAGGTTTTCTATTGATAAATTATTGGAAATTATTGCTAATCTGTGTTGCCATTATTTTAGCCACAGTGTGGCCTTAAACTTTTTGGCCCTATGACGAGGCTGTGTAGTTGCTGCATGCAAACAGTCACATCAATATAACGACTACTGTTAGTGGTGTGAGTTCTCTTCTTGCCACACATTTGGGTTCGACACTATGAGTATTCGGTGAATACAGCACTTACGTTTCAATAGTTCGGCCATATATTCAATTTTTAATGCTAGTTATCGAAATGCATCGTAGAAAACTCAATAAGAATGTGATGGGTGGTTGTATGGAGACGGCTATAAAGAAAACAAAACGTATAAAAATGCTTCACATGAAATCAAAATAATTTGACACCTGTTACTGACTAAATTTCTGTACAAACAAAACAATGGAAGAAGGGTTTTTGTCATCATATCACACTATACTTTCTATAGACGAAATTTCTGTATGCAGTGTTTATCTGAACTGTGACAAAATATCTAAAGTTGGATATGTATATAGTATAATGCGTATAAGTGCAGATATTTACATTAATGACTAAGGGTGGCGTACTGAAGAACATTACACCAGTAATTACGTCATTTGCAGACTAATAATTATAGCTATTATAAGTCATATGTTTTTAGGTTGGTTAGTTCTTCCAAGAACACATAGCCATTAGTGTTTATTTTTCCCTGGGCAACAGGTCAGGTGTTGAAGTGTGGACATGTGAACGGTAAACGGGTAGTCTATATTTACAGGGGCTATCCACTTAGTGACGCAGTTACAGCCATATAGATAACATCAGGTCGTAAAGTGTGTGACGTGTTTGTGGGAAGACTATTTGATAGAGAGAAAAAACAACCAAAACATATTAAGGTACCACATAAAAATATCTGCACATATACCAGACACAGCCCGTATATATGGTACAAGGACCCATGATCTTTGGTCGCTCACTGTGCAGGATTTACATTTCGTTTGACTTGTTACCCTCATTTATATTCATACCTCTAGTGAGCTGAAAATTAGTGCACAGTAGTGCACATGGTGAAGGTATGTGCAGTGTGTCTGGTTTGGAAACAAACTTGTTCTATCCAGTCACAGTACTTACTCTTGACAACAATAATGCCCACTCTACTCCTCGACCTCAAACTTGGATTTGTACTGCTACTTTCTGCCAGGAGTTTTTTTTTCCTGTCGTATTTGTCGTATATTAGCAACGTATATTGTATATTATGCAGTGTATTAGATGAAGAGTTGGTCGATATGGACGGTGTGCATGGGTTCTGGCATGTTCTCCATAAGATGCAGTCAATAGACTAGATATAAGAGCACCGAGATGCCTAAGACTCAGGCGCAACATAGTTAAAGTTAAGCTCCAAAAGAGGTACACACGCAAGGACCATGTTATGCATCTGATTGACGTCATACAAATAGTTCTCAAGTGGATATCCATCTGCCATATGTGGATATGAGCAAACAAACAGCTCCATTCACCAGTTAGAGAGTATCTCAAGATATTATCTCAGAACTCATCTACAGTCGCCGCTGAGGTGAGCCAAATTGAACATTATGTAATTGATGTTCACTGGATGTAGGACTATTCTAGCATTTAAAGACAGATCACTGCAACTGAACGTTGATCTATATCCCTGTTAAGTATTGTATAACTACTTTCAGTAAATCATTACAAATGTGCTGTCATCTAGTTTTGCCATAGCTGTTATCTAAATCTGTTTCGCCCTATGACCGAGCTATATATCTGCTGCGTGCAAGCCACCTGTTGACGGAAACTACTTTCGGTAGTAGGACCTTCTGTTCCTACTACATCTACACGGGGTGGACAAAAATATGGAATCTCCTTGAGAAATGCATACTTGAAAATTAATGCAGATGCTACCCAATCCTGCATGTTGTGCTGATGTATTTGAAGACGCACGTCACTTGTGCTCTGACCCCAGTACGCTGCAAGTTTCACTCTTGGTCCGAACAGTTTTCCGTGCAGTTGTGAGTGCATTAGGTCGGGGCGAAGTGAGTTTAAGGGCCGGGAATTCGTTGGTGCTCGAATGACGGATGCTTTCGTAATCAAGAGAGCTGAAGTGTCTGGTGTTTGAAGTGGCACTCTATCGAAGATTTATGCCGCATATGCGGAAAGTGAAACAACATCACCTGATAAGTCACAGCGCTGACATAAGTTTGTGTTGAGTAATTGGGGGCTCAGTGCTGATTTGGGAAGCCATAGCGTGGCATTAGATGGATACCCTGATTACACTACAAGGTCACCATTTTGGGTGATCATGTCCATCCCGCGGTACAATATTATACCCCAGTGGTGACGCTTTGTTCTAAGACAAAAGGCGGCCCCGTTCACACAACTCGCATCGTCCAGGACTGGTTCTGGGAACACGAGGACGAATTGTCGCATCTTCCCTGGCCAACACAGCCACCAGATCTCAATATTATTGAGCCTTTGAGGTCTACTATGAAGAGAAGGGTGCGCGATCACCATCCAGCTTCAATCATCGTTACCTTAAAACAAAAGTTCAAATGTATGTGAAATATTATGGGACTTAACTGCTAAGGTCATCAGTCGCTAAGCTTACACACTACTTAACCTAAATTATCCTAAGAACAAACACACGCACCCATGCCCGAGGGAGGACTCTAACCTTCGCCGGGACCAGCCGCACAGTCCATGACTGCAGCGCCTCAGACAGCTCGGTTAATCCCGCGCGGCATCATTACCTTAACTTGCCACTATTTTGGAGGACGAATAGTATAAGGTTCTTTTGAAAACCATACAGAAGTGGTATTTATTCATTCCGAGATGACTATAACCTGTTATGATAGTCAACGCGTTTCCTAAACCGTATTAGTATGGTAATGTGTTTTTGGTGTTTCAGTATTTTTGTCCAGCCCCTGTATATGTTTCACGCCGAGAGCATTTTATGAATACAACAGATTTACTGACTGCAGTGAGAGAGCGGCCCAAAGACGCTGTGTTGAGCTTTTTCCACTGTTAAGGCAGCCATACGAGATAACTTTTGAAGCTGAGAGCTCTCGCATTACCCTGTGTTTATGTTGCGCGTTTTGGTGATTGCGTATTATTGGCGTGTAGATATTATCAGAGAAACAAAAACAAAATTGTGGTAACAAACTTAAGACTCGTAATTGCATTATCATTCTGCAACGTGCCTATGAATACCACAGGTGATTTACAACAAAATATTGAGAAAATATGCCTGAAAAACCTCCTAGTACGGATTCACTCTGCATGACAAGAAAAACCGGTAGGCGTCTGTAGCACGTATAATTTTTGGACAGAGAAAATTGCCAATAGTCTGTAGAATGACATTACTACTGGCGATACTGTTATGGATCCCGCCCAGCTCCATGAAAGAGAAGCACAAAGGACGCTTCTGTAGGCATCGCCGCTACAGTCACTGCCAGATGAGCCCCGCGCCAAAAATGTCTGCAGCGCAGAAAACGAAATGTGGGCTGCGTTTCATAACGGGACGGCCGATGAATGGCGTATTTTCGTCCGTCACCAAGCAGCTTACGCGCCACAGTGGCCTGGACGCCGTATATCACTCGACAGTTGTGTCCCCTCAACACCGTTTCTAGCTGCGTTCCGTCGTTGATCCAACTGGCTCACCGAGAGTTAATAAAGCGACCAACGTAGATACAGCGTTGATAAAAAGTACTCCGTGTTTTGAGAGGTGGTAATATGGATCAAAATGAGAAAAACATGTCTAGTACACATAGGCTCTAAAATGCTTACCTTAAGAGGTATACGCACTTCGTCACTGTGAAACGCATCTGTTTTGCTGTAAGCTCTTTGCTATTACCAGCGACCAACAGATTGCTATAATAAATGAGTAAATAAATAAGAAAACATTACTGTGAGTTGCTGGTTTTTTTCGCACGAGTTGAGCGGTTGGTTCCATTTGCCAGACCACAATAGAAATACCATATACCCTGTGGGAATGAGGGGTTTCCATTATGATGGGTCAGTGCAAAGATAAAACTATAACGTGCAAGCATTTCACAACCATATGAAAACACAGACTGATTCCGAAAGATCTAATACACTGGTAAGCCAAAACATTATGATCTACATCTACATCTACATCCATACTCCGCAAGCCAAGTACCTCAATCGGTTCTCCCTTCTATTTCGGCCTCGTATTGTTCGTGAAAAGAAGGATTGTCGGTATGCCTCTGTGTGGGCTCTAATCTCTCTGATTTTATCCTCATGGTCTCTTCGCGAGATATACGTAGGAGGGAGCAATATACTGCTTGACTCCTCGGTGAAGGTATGTTCTCGAAACTTCAACAAAAGCCCGTACCGAGCTACAGAGTGTATCTCCTGCAGAGTCTTCCACTGTAATTTATCTATCATCTCTATAACGCTTTCGCAATTACTAAATGATCCTGTAACGAAGCGCGCTGCTCTCCGTTTGATCTTCTCTATCTCTTCTATCAACCCTATGTGGTACAGATCCCACACCGGTGAGCAGTATTCAAGCAGTGGGCGTACAAGTGTACTGTAACCTACTTCCTTTGTTTTCGGATTGCATTTCCTTAGGATTCTTCCAATGAATCTCAGTCTGGCATCTGCTTTACCGACGATCAACTTTATATGATCATTCCATTTTAAATCACTCCGAATGCGTACTCCCAGATAATTTATGGAGTTAACTGCTTCCACTTGCTAGCCTGCTATATTGTAGCTAAATGATATGGGATCTTTCTTTCTATGTACGCGCAGCACATTACACTTGTCTACATTGAGATTCAATTGCCATTCCCTGCACCATGCCTCAATTCGCTGCAGATGCTCCTGCATTTCAGTACAGTTTTCCATTGTTACAACCTCTCCATATACCACAGCATCATTCGCGAAAAGCCTCAGTGAACTTCCGATGTTATCCCCAAGGTCATTTACGTATATTTTGAATAGCAACGGTCCCACGACAGATCCCTGAACTATTTAGTAGATTGTCTGTCCGTCTTTCTGCATATCAGGAAACCGACAGTTTGTTGGTAGGTTTGAGGAGGTGTATGGCATTATAAGTCTATGCCCAGGTCACGTAATTAGCGTAAATAATGGGCCGCTGATTTGTATAGGCGGTGATGGCACCCGATAGCGACCCAGATGGGTTCCATATGATTTACATCAGGCGAATTTAGTCGCCGAGGCAAAATTTGAGTTCACTGTAATGCTCCCCAAACCACTGTAGCACGGCTCTGGCTCCAAGAAACAGACAGTTATATTGCTGAAAGATGGCATTGCCGTCGGGGAAGACGTCAAGCATGAAGGGGTGCGGGTGGCTTGCAACTGGCAGCGTGTCTTCGATTATTGCCACAGGTCCCATGCGACCTTAGGGGAAGGCCTCCCACAGCATAATACTGCTCCCACCAGCCAGCGTCTGTGGTGCGATGTTGCGATCGCCGTTCATCTCGATGACACATTTGTGGAGATGACAATTGACCTAGTGTAGCAAAAATGTGATTCACTCGAAGAGCATAAAAGTTTTTATCGATAGATGGTCGAATCCTGAATGTTCCGTGCCCACTGCAATCGTAATTGACGATGTCGTTGGGTCAAAATGGGAACACATAGGGTTTGTCTGCTGCAGAGCTCTATGTTCAACGATGAACACGGAGAGTATTCCCTGGAACACTTATACGTGCACCAGCATTGTGCTCTTTCGGCAAAGATGCCACACATCACCATCTATCATACTTTACAGAGCAGGCAAGCCTCCGATCCCATTTTCTGTGAAGAGTCGTGGGCGACCAATCATTTAACGCCTAGTGATAGTTTCAATGTCCTTATACCTCTTTCCGTAGATGCTCACGACAGTAGCACGTGAACATTCCACCAGCTTCGCCATCTTCGGGATACTCGTTCACAGGGTCTGCGTAAGAATAATCCTCCATGTCTCAAAGTTGATTATCTCTGTGGATTTACCCATTTGCACCCCATATTTTTTTCCAGAGTGATTCCCCGTCCGTGTCTGCTTCGCTTACACACTTCTGTTTCTGCCTCACGTGCCTACACCGCTACCAGGTGACATCCAACTTCGCGGTGGGCAGAGGTCATAATATTTCGGCTCATCAGTGTATATGCGCTGCTTTTGAATTGTGAGTATGGTTTACAGCAACAACACTAACAGAGGCTTACTAGATGCTGCATCCATAGATTATAATAGAGGAATGTGTCCTCATTTGTTTACGCGTTCTGTGGGTCCTTTGTAAAAGCAAAGAGCTTACAGTAGATGTGTTTCACAGTAACGAAGATATACAAGAGCTCATAGCTCTTAAGGTATGCATTTAAGAGCACCAGTTCGACAGAAATTCTTGTCTTGTTCTGGTTCATACTATAACCTCTCCAAACATGTAATACTTCCTTTTGTCACCCTGTACACACTGCTGGTCATTAAATATGCAACAAGAAGGATAGCAAATGATGCTATTTTCTACATTGCTTGTATACAGTTAGTCGAGAGAGTTCACAGTTGAATTTTTAAGTCATTTGGGGGTATAGAGGACGCAAACGTTTGTACAAAGACCAGCCGCTCCTCGCAGCAACGAAAAGTGTAACCCGGACGTGTATCAAATCGAAATGAGTTTCGATGAAGATACGGGTACGACGTTCAAAGCTACTGCATCTCTATACCAGTCAATGATATTCTACGCCTTCATGGCAAGCCATCCTGGGCTTACGTTTCAGCAAGATAATGTCCGCCCGTACACTGCTTCTCTTCGTGCTTGCCAAATCCTACATCAGCCAACAAGGTCGCCGGACAGAATTTGGCACGATATCCCTCGGAATGAGATCCAACACCTTTATCAATCAGTGCCAAGGCGAATAGCTGCTTGCATGAGGGCCAGAAGTAGATTAACGCATTATTTATTTGCTCAATTTGTGAAGCTCTTCCTCTTGAATAAATCATCCAATTTTTATGACACTGCAATCATTTGTTTGCTGTACATGTACGTCACATTTATCGATTGTCGTCCCATTTGGAAAAGTCCTTCGTGGTGCTTTTTCATTTGAGTGCGTTTTGTTGACTCTCATCTACATAAGGAAAAACAGACATCGTAATAAAATGGAAAATATCGGAGTTGGCACGGGAAGATCTAGGTGTTCGTTTTCCCAACGTGCTACTCTGGAGTGGAACGGTCCAGAGATAATCTGAAAGTCCTTCTTCGCAGCCTCTGCTGGCCTTTTACGTGTGAGTTTGCTCTAAATAGCTCTGAGCACTATGAGACTTAACATCAGAGGTCATCAGTCCCCTAGAATTGGTAGTAGACACGAGACTGTTTACCCACTGGTTTATGCGGATAGCGAGCAATAGGTTCAAATGGCTTTGAGCACTATGGGACTTAACATCTGACGTCATCAGTCCCCTAGAACTTAGAACTACTTAAACCTAACTAACCTAAGGACTTCACACACATCCATGCCCGTTGCAGGATTCGAACCTGCGACCGTTGCAGTCGCGCGGTTCCAGACTGTAGCGCCTAGAACCTCTCGGCCACCGTGGCTGGCTACGTGTGAATTGCGAGCCAGTCATGTAGACATAGATTTTCTAGAAATATGTCACGAAGACCTCGAATATACGCCAGAATCACTAGCTTTAAAACACTAGAAATGTAACGATTCCTGTCCAAATACCCACTATCCGTACATCGTTTCGTGTTTCCACTGGTACACTATAACATCTTCCCACGTGCTGGGTGTGTATAGTGATGACGACTTATATCAGCTAAACTTCATACTCCTCAGAGCCTCCACACGCCGGTACGTCTATTATGGTGCTGTGCGTCCACAGCTCGTGGTCGTGCGGTAACGTTCTCGCTCCCCACGCCCGGGTTCCCGGGTTCGATTCCCGGTGGGGTCAGGGATTTTCTCTGCCTCGTGACGACTGGGTGTTGTGTGACGTCCTTAGGTTAATTAGGTTTAAGTAGTTCTAAGTTCTAGGGGACTGATGACCATGGATGTTAAGTGTCATAGTGCTCAGAGCCATTTGAACCATTTGCTGCTGTGTACAGAAATGGGCTCGTCTGAAAAAAAACGACTATTCTGTTCGGGGAAAGCCACCATAGTAAAAGCTGAAGGTTGGCTAAAGTGGACTGTAACAGCGAACACGTGGCCCACAGAACAGCAACTCACACGATCACAGGGTGTAAGCTTTCACTGCCGGTGTTTGTAATATTGCTGATATTTGTATCATCGGCATATCATGTGATTTACCGTATTGATTATGTTTGTATTATGGGCATTAGGCCGTGGTGCAAGACATAATTCTCTATCTAACGTTTCGTCTTCCAATACTGGAGACATGGTCAGAGGCTAAATAACGACTCAGAAAGCTCTTACGGACTCAAACAACATCAGCAAACCGAACTGTTTGTACACTATGTGATAAAAAGTATCTGGACACCCCCAAAACATACGTTTCTCATATTAGGTGCAGTGTGCTGCCACCTACTGCCAGATACTCCATATCAGCGATCTCAGTAGTCATTAGAAATCGCGAGACAGTAGAATTGGGCGCTCCACGGAACTCGCGGACTTCGAACGTGGTCAGGTGATTGTGTGTTACTTGTGTCACAGGTCTGTACGCGAGATTCCACACTCCTAAACAACCCTAGGTCCACTGTTTCCGATGTGATCGTGAAGTGGAAACGTGAAGGGACACGTACAGCACAAAAGCGTCGTCTGTTGACTGACAGAGACCGCCGACAGTTGAAGAGGATCGTAATGTGTAATACACTCCTGGAAATGGAAAAAAGAACACATTGACACCGGTGTGTCAGACCCACCATACTTGCTCCGGACACTGCGAGAGGGCTGTACAAGCAATGATCACACGCACGGCACAGCGGACACACCAGGAACCGCGGTGTTGGCCGTCGAATGGCGCTAGCTGCGCAGCATTTGTGCACCGCCGCCGTCAGTGTCAGCCAGTTTGCCGTGGCATACGGAGCTCCATCGCAGTCTTTAACACTGGTAGCATGCCGCGACAGCGTGGACGTAAACCGTATGTGGAGTTGACGGAATTTGAGCGAGGGCGTATAGTGGGCATGCGGGAGGCCGGGTGGACGTACCGCCGAATTGCTCAACACGTGGGGCGTGAGGTCTCCACAGTACATCGATGTTGTCGCCAGTGGTCGGCGGAAGGTGCACGTGCCCGTCGACCTGGGACCGGACCGCAGCGACGCACGGATGCACGCCAAGACCGTAGGATCCTACGCAGTGCCAGAGGGGACCGCACCGCCACTTCCCAGCAAATTAGGGACACTGTTGCTCCCGGGGTATCGGCGAGGTCCATTCGCAACCCTCTCCATGAAGCTGGGCTACGGTCCCGCACACCGTTAGGCCGTCTTCCGCTCACGCCCCAACATATTGCAGCCCGCCTCCAGTGGTGTCGCGACAGGCGTGAATGGAGGGACGAATGGAGACGTGTCGTCTTCAGCGATGAGAGTCGCTTCTGCCTTGGTGCCAATGATGGTCGTATGCGTGTTTGGCGCCGTGCAGGTGAGCGCCACAATCAGGACTGCATACGACCGAGGCACACAGGGGCAACACCCGGCATCATGGTGTGGGGAGCGATCTCCTACACTGGCCGTACACCTCTGGTGATCGTCGAGGGGACACTGAATAGTGCACGGTACATCGAAACCGTCATCGAACCCATCGTTCTACCATTCCTAGACCGGCAAGGGAACTTGCTGTTCCAACAGGACAATGCACGTCCGCATGTATCCCGTGCCACCCAACGTGCTCTAGAAGGTGTAAGTCAACTACCCTGGCCAGCAAGATCTCCGGATCTGTCCCCCATTGAGCATGTTTGGGACTGGATGAAGCGTCGTCTCACGCGGTCTGCACGTCCAGCACGAACGCTGGTCCAACTGAGGCGCCAGGTGGAAATGGCATGGCAAGCCGTTCCACAGGACTACATCCAGCATCTCTACGATCGTCTCCATGGGAGAATAGCAGCCTGCATTGCTGCGAAAGGTGGATATACACTGTACTAGTGCCGACATTGTGCATGCTCTGTTGCCTGTGTCTATGTGCCTGTGGTTCTCTCAATGTGATAATGTGATGTATCTGACCCCAGGAATGTGTCAATAAATTTTCCCCTTCCTGGGACAATGAATTCACGGTGTTCTTATTTCAATTTCCAGGAGTGTAGATAGACATCTATCCAAACGATCACACAGGAATTCCAAACTGCACAGGATCCACTGAAAGTACTATGACAGGCGGGAGATCGGAAAACTTGGATTTCATGGTCGAGCGGCTGCTCATAGGCCACACATCACGCCGGTAAATGCCAAACGACGCCTCGCTTTGTGTAAGAAGTGCAAACTTTGGACGACTGAACAGTGGAAAAACGTTGTGTGGAGTGACGAATCACGGTACACAATGTGGCGATTCGATGGCAAGGTGTGGGCATGGCGAATGCCTGATGAACGTCATCTGCCAGCGTGTGTAGTGAGAACAGTAAAATTCGGAAGCGGTGGTGTTATGTGGTGCTCGTGTTTTCCATGGAGGGGGCTTGCACTGTTTGTTGCTTTGGGTGGCACTATCACAGCACAGACCTACATCGATGTTTAAGCACCTTCTTGCTTCCCATTGTTGAAGAGCAATTCGGGGACGGCGACTGCATGTTTCAACACTATCGAGCACCTGTTCATAATGCACGCGCTGTGGTGGAGTGGTTACATGGCAGTAACATCCCTGTAATGGACTGGCCTGCACAGAGTCCTGACCTGAATCCTGTAGAACACCTTTGGGATGTTTTGGAACACTGACTACATGCCAGACGTCACCGACCGACATCGATATCTTTCCTCAGTGCAGCACTCCGTGGAGATTGGGCTGCCATTCTCCAAAAAACCTTCCACGCCTGAGTGAACGTATGCCTGCGAGAGTGGAAGCTGTCATCAAGCTAATTGTGGGCCAATACCATATTCAATTCCAGCATTAACGATGGAGGGCGCCACGAACTTGTAAGTCATTTTCAGCCAGGTGTCCGGATACTTTCGATCACATAGTGTATAAGTCCATGCAACGGTCGGTTCCTGGCATCATCAGACAGGTGTTTAAAGTCCTGAAGTCACGCCGTCGAATTTTAGTGGGGCTTGTTGTGGGGAAGAGTTGGCGCTGTTTGTTTATCACCAGGGCACACAACGTGTTAACTGGGCAAGACGAATAAATCAGCAGTAGTAATCTTGCACTAGGACCAGAAAACCACCAAATTAGTTTCCATGAGACTGTGGTTTTCCCAATAACTAACAAACGCTAAGCGAGAGTGTAAAAACAGACCATAGAACTTCGAAAGCACAAAAACAATTTTAGCAGTAAAGAAGTAGCATAAAATTAGACCAGTTGCGGGCGTTAACTCTAAATAAAACAATCAGCACCAACTATCCTCGCTGCAACCTCCACAGCATACGTAGGTGCAACTCTGCATCTTAGGCAGCAGTCTGTTGACGTCACGACCAGGCGGTCGCGTGGACACATACACACAAGTCAAAAAAATAAATAAATAAATAAACAGAGCACCCTGAACGACTAGAGGTAGGACGTTCACATTCACAGGACATGTACATTACGAGGTGCATTCAAGTTTTAAGGCTTCCGATTTTTTTTCTCCGGACTGGAAAGAGATAGAAACATTGTTTTAAAATGAGGCCGCGTTCATTGTCAATACGTCCCAGAGATGGCAGCACCGCACGGCAGATGGAATTTTACCGCCAGCGGCGAGAATGAGAACTGTTTTAAATACTTTAAATGGTGACGTTTTTCTTACTTGAACAGCGTGCAATCATTCGTTTTCTGAATCAGCGTGGTGTGAAACCAATTGAAATTCATCGACAGTTGAAGGAGACATGTGGTGATGGAGTTAGGGATGTGTCGAAAGTGCGTTCGTGAGTGCGACAGTTTAATGATGGCAGAACATCGTGTGACAACAAACCGAAACAACCTCGGGCTCGCAAAAGCCGGTCTGACGACATGATCTAGTAAGTGGAGAGAATTGTTTTGGGGGTTCGCCGAATGACTGTTGAACAGATCGCCTCCAGAGTTGGCATTTCTGTGGGTTCTGTGCACACAATCCTGCATGACGACCTGAAAATGAAAAAAGTGTCATCCAGGTGGGTGCCACAAATGCTGACTGACGACCACATGGCTGCCCGTGTGGCATGTTGCCAAGCAATGTTGACGCGCAACGACAGCATGAATGGGACTTTCTTTTCGTCGGTTCTGACAATGGATGAGACGTGGATGCCATTTTTCAATCCAGAAACAAAGCACCAGTCAGCTCAATGGAAGCACACAGATTCATCGCCAACAACAAAATTTCGGGTAACTGCCAGTGCTGAAAAACTGATGGTGTCCATGTTCTGGGACAGCGAGGGCGTAATCCTTACCCATTGTGTTCCAAAGGGCACTACGGTAACAGGTGCATCCTACGAAAATGTTTTGAAGATAAATTCCTTCCTGCACTGCAACAAAAACGTCTGGGAAGGGCTGCGCGTGTGCTGTTTCACCAAGACAACGCACCCGCACATCGAGCTAACGTTACGCAACAGTTTCTTCGTGATAACAACTTTGAAGTGATTCCTCATGCTCCCTACTCACCTGACCTGGCTCCTAGTGACTTTTGGCTTTTTCCAACAATAAAAGACACTCTCTGTGGCCGCACATTCACCAGCCATGCTGCTATTGCCTCAGCGATTTTCCAGTGATCAAAACAGACTCCTATTAGAAACCTTCACCGCTGCCATGGAATCATGGCGTCAGCGTTGTGAAAAATGTGTACGTCTCCAGGGCGATTACGTCGAGAAGTAACGCCAGTTTCATAGACTTCGGGGGAGTAGTTAATTAGAAAAAAAATCGGAGGCCTTAGAACTTGAATGCACCTCGTACTATGTTCTCCAGAAATAAGCATTTCAGTCGCCTCGGTTCAGCATGTCTACCGTAGCCAAGTAGGCACGGGATCCGCCGGGGAATCTGATAACTTGTTTCATGTGTGCTGGCTGGCATCGATGCTTATAAGGCGATAATGGCGTCTTTGGTATAGCCATTTATGCCGCAGTCGCCTGATTTCAAAGTTCATTCGTGGTGATGGCATTGGATCGCAGCACTGCATTCATCGTTTCCCCATTTCCCACACATTTTCGATTGGCGACATGACTGATGGTGTGGCGGGACAGGGCAAAAGGCTGACACCTTGTGACACCAAGTCACGTGTTGGTGCAGCGACATGTGATCGTGCATTGTCATGCTGGAATGCTGTGCAAAAAGGATATAACTATTCAGTAACACATTTTTGTTAAATGTACATTTTCATTGGCGTTTTTTGTGTTGAAAATATCTGTATATGCGGTAAAGGTATATTGAGATCTTAATTCTATAATTAAATTTAACCTAAACAACGTCAGTACTTTCGTAAGAATATTTTATCCTCTTGTGTTTCCATAATTATTTCTGGAAATGAGTGGAAGAACTCTTAGCGAATTTTTATGGGTTATACCAAATAGCAGCGACTGGGTGCATGTATGTCCGAATAAACATTGCATCGCACTTCTGAATAATTCAGGCATTGCTGTTTCGTACTTATCCCTCGACTCTAAATGTGTCCTTCCTAGGCGGGAATGAACGTGACGTACGAGTAAGGCTGTGACACATGGACGACGACATATGGAAGTTTGAGTATGGCCGTGATTTGTGGTCGGATGGCAGAAGCGCTTAAACTGACCTCTCGTGTAAAGCGGGGAATCTGGGTTCGCATCCCGGTCCGGCTCAGACCTCGATTGTCGTCATTCCAATACACATCAGAAGACGGTTCATATCCTCAACTGCGAAAGCATTTCCTGTATCTATGTCAATTCAAATACGAGGTCGAACTGAAAAGTAATACCTCCGATTTTTTTATGTGGAAACTGTTAAAAGATTTTGCATGAAACAAGCATTGTTAACATTATGTCTCTTTATTCCTGATGTTTTCATATTTACTTCCCAACAGTCACTCTGGCGACAAACGTATTTCTCCCGACGAGAGACCAGTTTGTTGATACAATCATTGTAGAATGTTTAACTTTGTTGACGGATTCCCAACTTCATCTCTGCTTGCATCGTCTCATCACTATTAGTCTTCGAAGTGTTCTTTAAGGCTTGGAAACAGATGAAAATTCCATTAGAGCAAGTCGAGATTGTATGGAGGATGACCTATGACAGTGAACCCATGCGCTTGGCATTGTCGTGCTGAATTAAACGATGCACCATGTGTGGGCGAACTCTTCGAATTCGAAAGTCGATAACAGCCCGGTGTTTCTGACGCACCGGCATAGGTACATTACACACAGCCATGTTACGTGCTACAATTCGGGTCCCTCCTGCGGAAGGGGCCTGGAGATATGTAAACATTAAGAATAAAAATGTAGAATGTTAATAAAGTTTGTTTTATTTAAAAAGCCTTAAGAGTTTTCTCATGAAAAATTCGACGCCTTTACTTTTCAGCACACCCTCGTACAAAGGACGCATGGTCCAACACTATTTTTTTGTATAACAAGTGAACAGGTAACAGGAACGCCTGAATTCGAAGCTAGAAACAAGCTGAAACGCATATACATCCGAGAATCGAGAACGACGAATAGATGCCCTTGTTCTGTTTTCGAATGCTGCGACACGAGTCGATCCATAGTGTAAAACGGGTGTGGTATTGGAATGCGTGACGTCAGTTCTTGGTGGTGGAAGAAAATGTCTCGGTTCTCGGATGGCCGAACACTAATTGAAAGCCAAGGAAATTATCGTTACCCAGAAGGAATTTGGCAGAGGAAATCAACTTCAATGGACAAATAAACTAAGCGGCGAAAAGTCATGGGAAAGGTTACTCTGTTTGAAAATGAGCTGTGCATTACTCCCGAATGATGCGGTGTCTGGAACGAATGGAGCCACGATGTCTGAGAAGCCTGTTAAGGGCAGGTTCGTGGTGAACATGGAAAGCAACACGCGAGTTAAACGATTGTGAACGTGGGACGAGATCGGTGCAAACCGCATGAGTCATTTTGGAGATTACAGAAGAATTCGGTTTTCCGAGGTCTAGGGCAGACCTTCAGTATCGCAAAGATAACATTTCCACACGCGTAAAGTACCGAACAGGATAGGACGACCAAAAATGTTTAACGAATGGATGTCACCCCACATTCGTAGCGCCCTATGGAGCGATCGTCGGTCTACTGCGAGCCAAATCGCTACCTACACTGCCTGACGAAAAACTCTGAAACACCTGCCAGACTTACGCGGATGTCAATGTAACTTCGTACACGTATGCACCCTATGGTGTGTGAAATATGATAGTTCCTATTCCCTGTGACAAGTAGATCGGGTGCCAGAGTATATATTTGTGTTGTTTGTGTTTTAGTGCCGTTAGCCGGCCTGGGAGGGCATAAAACAGGTGTAAATAGCATCAGATATTGTTAGCACTGAGAAGGACATGGATCTGCCGTGTACTTCTGTGAGAAAGCGGTATATGCATCTGAAGAGTTTGAAATAGGCCCTATTGAGTGTGCCCATATAGCCGGCAAGTAGAATTATGCCATTTCGAGATTTCCCGGGATTCGAATTTGACACTGACCCTTGCCGGACCGGATGGGAACGTGATCGCAGGCATCCTCGTCGTCAATGGTCTGAACGCGACAAGGGTGGACCGCCGTATTGAGCACCAAGCACATTGTAACCCATTCACATCTGCGCCAGCCATCCCTGATTAAGTAGTGGACTCCCTGCAGCTGGACTAGAGAATCACCTTAACATGCGTAGGCTACCATTAACACCACAATACAAACGGTTGCGTTCAGTGTTTGTCTTGGCCAGAAAACATTGACTGCAGATGAATGGCGTATTACTACACTACTGACCATTAAAATTGCTAAACCACGAAGATGACGTGCTACAGACGCGAAATTTAACTAACAGGAAGAAGATGCTGTGACATGCAAATGATTAGCTTTTCAGAGCATTCACACAAGGTTGGCGCCGGTGGCGACACCTACAACGTGCTGACATGATGAAAGTTTCCAACCGAAGTAAGGAGGAGAAATGCGTACCATCACGTTTCCGACTTTGATAGAGGTCCGATTATAGCCTATCGCGATTGCGGTTTATCGTATCGCGACATTGCTGCTCGCGTTGGTCGAGATCCAATGACTGTTACAATAATATGGAATCGGTGGGTTGAGGAAGGTACTACGGAACGCTATGCTCGATCCCAACGGCCTCGTATCACTAGCAGTCGAGATGACAGGCATTTTATCCGCATCGCTGTAACGGATCCTGCAGCCACGTCTCGATCCCTGAGTCAACAGATGGGAACGTTTGCAAGACAACAACCATCTGCACGAACAGTTCGACGACGTTTGCAGCAGCATGGACTATCAGTTCGGAGACGATGGCTGCGGCTAACCTTGACGCTGCATCACAGACAGAAGCGCCTGCGATGGTGTACTCAGCGACGAACCTGGGTGCACGAATGGCAAAACGTCTTTTTAGGATGAATCTAGGTTCTGTTTACAGCAACATGATGGTCGCATCCGTCTTTGACGACATCGCGATGGACGCACATTGGAAGCGTGTATTCATCATCGCCATACTGACGTATCACCAGGCGTGATGGAATGGGGCGCCATTTTTTACACGTCTCGCTCACCTCTTGTTCGCATTGGCGGCACTTCGAACATTGGACGTTACATTTCAGATGTTTTACGACCGTGGCTCTACCCTTCATTTGATCCCTGCGGAACCCTACATTTCAGCAGGATAATGTACGACCGCATGTTGCAGATCCTGTACGGGCCTTTCTGGATACAGTAAATGTTCGACTGCTGCCCTGGCCAACACATTCTCCAGATCTCTCACCAATTGAAAACGTCTGGTCAGTGGTGGCCGAGCAACTGGCTCGTCACAATACGTCAGTCACTACTCTTGATGAACTGCGGTATCTTCTTGAAGCTGCATGGGCAACTGTACCTGTAAACGCCACCCAAGCTCTGTTTGACTCAATGTACAGGCGTATCAAGGCCGTTATTACGGCCAGAGGTGGTTGTTCTGGGTACTGATTTCTCAGAATCTATGCACCCAAATTGCGTGGAAATGTAATCACATGTCAGTTCTAGTATAATATATTTGGCCAATGAATGCCCCTTTTATCATATGCATTTCTTCTTCGTGTAGCAATTTTAATGGCCAATAGTGTATATTGGGACAACCCCAGATGACGATCGTCGGCGAGAATGGCGGCGACCTGGGTAAAGATAGAATGCTTCCATTATTTTGGAAAGCACAGTGGTGTTACATCTGGTGTCAGGGAGTGGAGATCCATCGGGTACGACTTCAGGTCACAGGTGGAAGTGACTGCGGGGAACTTTGACGGCTCAACGGTGCGACACGGACGTCCTGTGTCGTTATGCGTTACCTGTCTTGCGCAGAATCGTGGTGTCACTTTTCAGCAGGACAATGCTCGTCTACACATGGAACATGTCTCTAATAATTGTCTGCAAGCTGTAGAGATACTCCCGTGACCACCAAGGCCCACAGGTGTGTCCCCAATAGAATTACCATGTGACCAACTCCAACTCTGTCCCAGTGCCAGTATCTCATGCATCCAGGACCAAATTCAACAGATGTGGGCTGCTGGTCTCCGGAGAGGACACAACTGCTTTATGAAACCGTTCTCAACCGAATCAGTGCATCCATCCAGACGGAAGTGGGTGCAACGCCACGCCGAGAAGTGAGCTCATACTGCCAAATTCTTTATAAATTTGTCTCGATGTTGTGTTCATTAAAATTGCATCACATGCTCTCTCAACCCGTAAAGTTTTATTAGTTTCCCCCCTCCTTTCTTTTTTGCTTCGTTTTTTCACACAGTGAATTTGAATGCCGCATACCACGGGCCCATTTCTGCCACGATTGTACGGAGGCAGCAGTCCGCGACCAACTTGTGACATATTTTATATTATCTGGGCACAGAGCTCTGGGGCTGGCGTCGCTCCGAAAGTATCATAATTGGACCACGGCCAGGGGCGGCGTTTAGCGCAGTTTAATGAATCCCCGTTTCAGTTGCATCGAGCTGATGGGCGCGTGGAGTGCAGAGTATGGTCCATAAAGCTATGGATCCTGTGGAAATGTAAATGAGCGTTTCACGTCATTGGCCGGAAGGCCCCTTGCGGGGCAATTCCGGCCGCTTTGGTGCAGATCTTATTACATTCTACGCCACATTGAGCGACCTGCGCGCCGGATGGGGAGGAAAAGATGATGAAGACAACACAACACCCAGTCCCTGAGCGGGTAAAACCTCCGACCCAGCCGGGAAACGAACCTGGGCCCATAGGACGGCAATCCGTCACGCTGATCACTCAGCTATTGTGGCGGACGTGGATCCTGTGTGTCAACAAGATTGTGTGCAGGTAAGACGTGGCATGGTTATGGTCTAGCTCATGTTCGCATCGTCGCAGTTAGGCGCCATTGTCCGAACGGAGGACAATGAAAGGTGCACCTTACTTGGCCATCCTTTCACAGCATTTGCTTCACTTTCTGACATAGAGCACCCAGATGAAAAAGGTGTTGCGACATGACCGTACGCCGTGCCGCCGTTATCTGGTTGCACGCGGGCCTCGTAATTCACAACCTAGGCTTGTCTCCCTGATCACCAGATCTTAGTGCAAACTACCATGTCTGACAGAAAGGCGGTCAGCATCTGTCCGAGTTGGACTAATGCTTGTCCAAGCCTGAGTTAGATTGGACTATCTGCCGTTATAATTATGTTCAGTTACATGACTACATGTGACGCGCTCATGATAGCAGATTTTGATTCAGTAATGTCATATGGAATAATGTTATAGAGTAAGTCATCTTTGAGAAAACAAGTCTTCATTGCTGAAAAAATGTTGTAAGAATAATCTGTTTTGCTCACCAACGACCATCTTTTAGACGTATGTCTAAGGAATTAGGCATTCTGACTACTGCTTTACAGTATATTTATTTTCACGTGAAGTGTGTTGTAAATAATCCACTGCGGTTCATTACAGTACCAGAAGAACGGGTGACATTCACTAGCCCACATTAACGTTCTCTTCAGCACAGAAAGACATGCAGAATACTGCCACCAATTTTTTTATCGCTGACTCAATGTCACAAGCAGAGAGCAAAGTTAAATTTGAAAACAAACTACAAAGCTTCTCCCTGACAACTCCTTCTGTTTCATAGAATAACTTCTATTTCTGTAGTTTGTAACTGATTGTGGGTATTGTAATGGAACTGGCCAGCGCACCTTTTTTCTTGTCACATATCGTAGAATATTATACAGATAAATTTACAATAGAATCCAAGAGAATACAAATTACAGTTGTGCATTTTTGTTATTTTGGCAACAAAACTAAGATAATCTAATAACGTTAAACCATGAATTTATCATAAAAAATCGTTATTCTTCAGAAAATTACTTTAATACATTCGATGTGTTTCAAAATTTTAATTAAATTTGAAGTTATTTACATTTATGATTATTAGGATTAATTTGATGTTTCCGTAATTGTTTTGAAAAATAATTTGAAAGACTTCTCATTTTCCATGAACAGTTAATTACTTGTAAGTTTTCTGAATGTGGGACATGCAGAGTTACCGTAGAGTTCTAAAGCTGCGATGTTATGGCGTTAAGCACTGGTCAGTATTTTACACGCTGAAACATGGAAAAAGTGTATCTTTTAATGCACAAAAAGTCGCTTCCAGTATCTATATCAGTTCGCCGTAGATATTTTAAAATCAAGACCCAACTGCCTCTCGCAAGACGATAATATATCCTACTAAAACGAGCCAGACAACAATTCATCTAACTGCAAGTTAAATACAAGGCATTACCTTTATATTTTTTACCTGCACTTGATCATTTTTCACAACGCGAAGATACATAAAGTGAAATTTTGCGAAGTCTGTAACTTTTTTTTTGCTACTGCTAGTATTGTAATCAACAGAGCAAGGAGGCAGGTTAGGATATGACTTAATAAATCACAGTGTATTAAAGAATAAACAAAGTAAAAAAAACTACTTGTAAATGCTCAGCTTGCAATCATACTTACATGTCAATGTGTAACGTCAATATAAAAATGACTCACTTTACGTTATTAGGATTAAGTGTACAAATGACACATAGAATATTGAACTAAGTACTTCCCATGAATTTTACATTTGAATGCGCCTGTCTTGGAGCAGCCTTTTGGGTCTTACTATCAGTCAGTCGTTGAAACGAGAAATAAAAGCCGCCGCAGACAGAGAATAGAACTCCCGCTGTGAGAGTACGATGAGCAGCAGCAGCAAGCAACAGTAGGTGCGGGATTACGCAGTGGACTCTTCCCTCGTCACGCAGGGCTGTCAAGGCAGCGCGCCAGAGCCGTATTCCACGCCGCTTCATTAGACTCACAATGCGGTCATTTAAATGTTCGCGCAAAACCTCTCCAGTACGCCATTATGTCCCCTCCCTAAATACCTCTAGTGATGTAGGTACTCCACTTACTATAAAAAAAAATTAGAGCTCCATTTCGGCGCAGCCATATTTATCCCTTCGAACGACCAGTACAGCATCAACGACAGTTTTACAACACTTTTAATTATTTTTCCCGTTAATCCCACAAATCGAAGCAACTAGTTCATCTACATTTACAACTATACTCCGCAAACCACTATGAAGCGTATGCAGAGGTTTCCTCGCACTGTGCCACGTTTTAGACTTCCTTCCCGTTCAATTTGAGTACGAAGCGCCGGAAAAATGAATGCTTAACTTTGGATCTATCGAGCTAAAATATTTTCAACTTTTATGAGCGGTTACATTTTATACCCTGTATATATTTTTTCAAGTTTCAGCCGTATTTTATATTGTAAATTATAATGTAAACTTTATTATGATTGCAAGATACGTTCTATCATAGTTTCGGATATTAGCTACCGAGTAAAGTATTGAGAGATACATTAAGTAACGTTTTTATTCAGTTTTATTTCAAGTACTGTATTTTAAAATCAAAACTAATGTAAATGTTACAATGTTATGTAGATCTACTTCTTTTGTTGCCAAAGAGACAATTAATTGAAAACAGCATCAGTTGGAACAGTTTTTGCAAACTACAAGGATTACCTTAACACAACGATTCTTGCAAGCCCATTCATTATGTTTGGTACACCTCCTGTCTTTTCTTGATTCACATAGGAAGTATCTTCCACGTCGCCTTCCTTGAATTTTTTCTATTGTTCGGCCTTCCTGAGTTTCCGCAGATACACGCATCATATTCCTCGCACTGAGGACGTGTTTGCTCAGCATTACTCTCCGATTGTGGCTTTCAGTTAACTTGAGCGGAAACTAAGTAACGTAATTTTATACTAATTCTAGAACTTCAGCTAAGAATCTCTGTTCCTTTTTATACTGCGACGGATTATTACTACTACACGCCTTTATACAATGAAAACTTTACATCTAGGGAGTAACTGACATTCTATTAAACGTTAGTCAGTTGTAATAAGCGAAATACACTCACTTATTTGTTTGTAAAAAATCATCACATTGACATTAAATACAAAAACTACTCAATTCACGTGTTTAAACGCTCCATAAGGTATGTGCATGTGAGCATTTTCATACTTTTTCATTTTGATGTATACGTAAACATTTTAGGACACTTGACTGTTTGTAAACGCCTGTTCGTGTAGTCTATCAGTGGGACAGCTGACAAGGACTAAATGTATCTAACACAAACAAAAATGCATCTCGGTTCTTCTAATTTACAGTACCATTCTTTGCGGAAAATCGTCTAATAATTCTTAAATGATACTTCGTGATAGCGTAGTGTTACTGTTACGAAATTCCTGATACGTTCAGTTGTGATACTTGCGTTATCTGCAGAATTGACTAATTTGACTTCTGTGCGTCACATGAAGAACAATGGCCCCCCAGACCAAATCCTTGGAACTGCGCTAAGGAATTCTCTTTATATCAAATCTGTCACTGATTACAAATGTTTAAATTATTTAACACAATTCAGCACGTGTAAATCCAGTACACACAGTACACAGTAGAAGAAACAGTCGTAAGTTGAAGTTACATTTTGTTGTTGTTGTTGTTGTTGTTGTTGTTGTTGTCTTCAGTCCTGAGACTGGTTTGATGTAGCTCTCCATGCTACTCTATCCTGTGCAAGCTTCTTCATCTCCCAGTACTTACAGCAACCTACATCCTTCTGAATCTGCTTAGTGTATTCATCTCTTGCTCTCCCTCTACGATTTTTACCCTCCACGTTGCCCTCCAATGCTAAATTTGTCATCCCTTGATGCCTCAGAACATGTCCTACCAACCGGTCACTTCTTCTTGTCAAGTTGTGCCACAAACTCCTCTTCTCCCCAATTGTATTCAATACCTCATCCTTAGTTATATGATCTACCCGTCTAATCTTCAACATTCTTCTGTAGCACCACATTTCGAAAGCTTCTATTCACTTCTAGTCCAAACTATTTATCGTCCATGTTTCATTTCCATACATGGCTACACTCCATACAAATACTTTCAGAAACGACTTCCTGACACTTAAATCTATACTCGATGTTAACAAATTTCTCTTCTTCAGAAACGCTTTCCTTGCCAATGCCAGTCTACATTTTACATCCTCTCTAGTTCGACCATCATCATTTATTTTGCTCCCCAAAGAGCAAAACTCCTTTACTACTTTAAGTGTCTCATTTCCTAATCTAATTCCCTCAGCATCACCCGACTTAATTCGACTACATTCCATTATCCTCGTTTTGCTTTTGTTGATGTTCATCTTATAGCCTCCTTTCAAGACACTGTCCATTCCATTCAACTGCTCTACCAAGTCCTTTGCTGTCTCTGACAGAATTACAATGTCATCGGCGAACCTCAAAGTTTTTATTTCTTGTTCGTGGACTTTAATACCTACTCCGAATTTTTCTTTTGTTTCCTTTACTGCTTGCTCAATATACAGATTGAATAACATCGGGTACAGCCTACAACCCTGTCTCACTCCCTTCCCAACCACTGCTTCCCTTTCATGCCCCTCGACTCTTATAACTGCCATCTGGTTTCTGTACAATTTGTAAATAGCCTTTCGTTCCCTGTATTTTACCCCTGCCACCTTCAGGATTTGAAAGAGAGTGTTCCAGTCAACATTGTCAAAAGCTTTCTCTAAGTCTACAAATGCTAGAAATGCAGGTTTGCCTTTCCTTAATCTATTTTCTAAGATAAGTCGTAGGGTCAATATTGCCTCACGTGTTCTGCCATTTCTGTGGAATCCAAACTGATCTTCGCCGAGGTCGGCTTCTACTAGTTTTTCCATTCGTCTGTAAAGAATTCGCGTTAGTTTTTTGCAGCTGTGACTTATTAAACTGATAGTTCGGTAATTTTCACATCTGTCAATACCTGCTTTCTCTGGGATTGAAATTATTATATTCTTCTTGAAGTCTGAGGGTATTTCGCCTGTCTCATACATCTTGCTCACCAGATGGTAGAGATTTGTCAGGACTGGCTCTCCCAACGCCAGTTTTCATAACATTGTCGTCATCGAAATTATAAATTTGAAATATTAGCTTCGTCATTAGGATATAGCGATAGCTACATCGTTAGTATGATTAAAAAATTTATTTTCATCTCGAGCCAAAGAATTTTTATGATTAGTTTCCATTACATCTGCGCCTTCATCAAATATAAAATGCTTACATACGATTAACACGTCAGTGTGAACTACAGTATCATAAACAACTAATTGTGCTAGTAAATAAATATAGACACAAACCTTTGAGATTGTAAACGTTAAGAACAAAACATAAGTGCCTTTTCTTCCATTAAACACTCTACGATTTTAGCTTTGTGTCACTTGATAAAATATTTGAATTTCATCCCACAAGCCTAATAAAAGTAATACATCGAGTCAAGAGTTCACTAGTAACAATACTTCCCGTCAATTGTCTGGAAAATAGCTTGATTAAAAGCGCATCGGAAATCTGCAACGTATTGCCGAAACGTGTGTTCATTGTTATCGTAAAGTTGCTCCTGCCCCTTTAGCAGACGATTCGAGCGGTATAGGATAACATAACGAGTAAGGTATCTTTTACACTACAGTAAATAGGATTTACGTATCATACGGGGAATCCTATTGTGGAAACAAGTCAAAGTGCAAAACAGGCTGATGGTTAAATTCATTAACGTTCGACTTGTGAGTAATTAATCAAACACTTCATGTCCAGACCAGACAACGTGATGTGGGTTCGAAAAAGTTGTGAACTTGGTGTCGTCAATAGCACAAAATTCATCTCCAAAGCAAATACTGTAATTAACATTCAAAATGTTCGTGTCCTGGGCTCAATACAAATTCATTTGCATTCCATACTGTTACACAACACGAATAAATTATTTTTTATGTTTTAATTCGTATACGAATATTTGTTACTTACTCGGAATTAATCCTAACATTATCATCAGTCTACTGAAATAATTTCGTAACTAACTATTTGCAGTGTATTTAGTTGTTATTTTTCATCGGAAGCTAAAAATGACTGTTTACTGTGCACAGAGTGCACCACTCTTGTTTTGGACAGAAAAAGTTTCAGAAAAGTGTATTAGCATAATATTTTCACTTTCAATGAATAAACAATCTAAAGACGAAGGTGTAACGTGGGTATTCACTGACGATTCTTCAGTAATGAATGTAGGTAGGGACAACAGTCATAGTCTAGTCAGTGTGAAACCATGGACAAATCGATCAAGGGATGGGGCAGGAGAAGCAAAGTTACGACTAAATACGAGATTTTATTTTACAATATTCTATCATCAGCCTACAGCTCTGCCAGTCCACTGAGATCTGGAAAGGAAGTTTAGTTTGCAGGTTAACACATTTACCGTATAACAATTTTAATGTTATGAGATTACTGGATGATAACTGCACAAAATCTTAAATGTATACAAACTCATGCGTTATTTTCGAATTAGTAATTAACAACTCCTGTGAAATGCAGTGAAGAGCCAATCAGCGTTCACCTAAAGGTTTCTGTGAAACTTCTTTGAAAGGCCATTGTCGACAATTTGTGAAGGAAAACAACACACAGACAACGACACTACAAGGAAACGGAAAAGAAAATCTTAAGTTATTCCAGTCAAAGGGTTGAAGCCCAAACAGAACAAACAATAATCAGAAGAGAAAAATTACAGTACGATAATTTAAGTTTAAGGTGAAAAGTATAATAAACTGTATCAAAAATATATTACAATGACGCAATATGCAACAAACATTTCTAAAAATTTTCCCATGAAACGAATAACCATGTGCATAAATTTATATTTGTTTAAATGAATCTGTAAGAAAGGAAACAAGGAAGAGTTCAAAGAGTACTGCACAGCTGACACTATTTTCCAAATATTTCCAGTGAATACGTACAATGACAGAAGGCTACTCACTATGTATTTAGTGTAGCACATTTCGGAGTAATAGGGCACAGTTAACAAGCATCAGTATTTACACATTAAATAATAAAGTAATAAAAACTCTAAATAAGTAAAGCCTCTTAGTGATACTTGTTTCGTAACATGTGAAAACTTCCTGTGGGAAAACCTTATAGCCTTCCACAGAGTTTGAAGTTAATAGCAAGAATTATACAAAGCTATGTAATTAGTTTCTACCAAAAAGAACGTAGAAAATCGTGCGAAAACCAGCAATAATGAGAGAAATTCACTAGTTGAAGGGAAATTGGCAACGCCACCCATATTCCAACGACACTCATTTGCCAACTGCTGACGGATTTGGAAGCTGAAAACGATTTCTTGCAGTAAATCCATTATAACACCCTCAGACTAATCAGCAGTCATGAATGAAGGAAAATATTTAAATGTTTTGTGTCAACACTGGGAACAACAAAATTATTATTGTGAGAGTTCTTAAACAACAATTTGTACAAGTTTTGCAAGTACATATTCCATGATATTTTGAAGAGAAACGGATTAGAATCTTCAATTATTTTGTACTGTTTTATTCAGGGCTGGTTTATCGTGTGACTATCTAACGATACTCACTCACTTGAAGAACATTCTATCAATTGTGTGGCCCCAACCAACTGTTAGCTTTTGTTTTTAGCAAGGAATGTATTTTTTGGTGACATTTTTGGCTAGCGCTTTTTCTGACATTAAAAAACGACGCCTCTAGAAACACAAAATGAAGAAAAAATTACTCATTCACTTCCCTTCACAACTACAGTAGAAACGGGACAAACAACGATTTTCAAGCACATAGTTTTCCTTTCACCTCGCGGGAATTTGTGCACTAAACAGAAGAATTATCAGGATCGTTGCAATGAAACACTCCGTTATATTTTTTCCCGGTGTAAGGCATTGCGCCCGAATTGAGATAAAAGATGCACTACCGCAGCGACATTATGCGAAGCGTGGGTGCCGATTAGCTGGTTTTCAGGTACCTTACTGAAGACACACTAACAGAATCCGGCAAGCTCTGTGGCGGGTAGGCGCCCAACAATTTTAAAACCATTCATCCGCCCATCAATCGTGACTTGTTTATTACGTGCCTCTATGCGTTTGCACCCTCAGAACAGTTTTAGGTACTGATGCAACGTCCAAATAGATTTTTGACGAGGGCATCGCAGCGCATTTGCCTACAGCTCAGTACTACACCAAAAAACTGCTGTTATCAGACCCCGTGCTGGTATTCCTACTCGCTATCGTTCTCGTACCATACATCTCGGCGAACACGTGCTACAATTCTATTGTCGGCCTGCAATTTTCTCCTCATAATCTTTTAAGGTGAAATTTGTTTGTTTGTGCTCGATGACTGGGAATATTGAATGCCGAAATCTTCCCGTCACCATTACTTGCCTCAGTTACGAAGATGTGTAAATTATGCTGTTAGTATACAAACGATTCTGTAACGTAGTGTATCCCAAAATTTTGGTTCCCGGGGTCCAAAATGTATCAGAATTTTACTCCGAGGCTCATAGTCAAAACAATGGTCTATCCAACTCAGATGTAGTGTGCAGTTAATGCGATTAGGCTGGTTTAATAAGACAATAATTAATGAAACACATATTTTCACTGACAGATTGTTGAACAGATTTATCATTAACTGTTGTTCACCACACAGGTTCCCTGACCTTGGAGTCAAATTCGAAGCAGCTACCATCATTGTGTGCCCACGTAAATTTTCGCATGGCCGGAACTGCCCTGCATTTACATGATAACGGATCCCAAACATAAAAGAATGTATTTTTATTCGACCTCTCTGTATCCGCTACTGTTGCAGATGTGTAATCTTGGAATATTTTCGTGGTCCCGGGAAAGCGTGGCGTAGTTTGCCAACCATGACAGTAATGGTTCATTTAGATTTTATATGTAATTTCTTAGTTATATAGTTATGTAATTGTAAAATGACATTTGAGCGAGAGTAATCGTCTTCATCATGATACGCCATATTGAAAAGGTAGGATCTGGTGGCAATGACAAGAAACGTCACTGCAACGTAATGTGAACAAGAAACTTATCCAGAGGCTAATTTTAGAAAAAAGTAATATGCTTTTATCACCAGTGCAGCGAAAACAATAGTGACACAAATATTCATGTTGCCATCCACGAACCGAAAGGAAGATGGCGGTGTGCACGTTCTGTCTATTACATTCGTCAGAGCTCACTCCAAACTGTCCACAATGTCTTTCGCGCTGTATCCTTCCACACAAATACTTGCCATCTTCCAGTCGTGTAAGTCTACATGCAGTTGGAGTATAATCTCAGTTGTGTGACTGTACTCGTGATTTTCTCTGAGAGAGGTCACAGTTCGTAGTGATAGACGGTAAATCAAAATCATTGCGTTTCGCAAGGTAGTGTCATAGGCCCTCTATTGTTCCTGATTTACATGAATGATCTAGGTGATAATCTGAGCAGCCCCCTTAGATTGTTTGCAGATGACGCTGTAAATTAACATTTAGTAAAATCATTAGACGATTAATTCCAATTACAAAAGTATCTAGAGAGAATTTCTGTATGGAGCGAAAAGTAGTAATTGGCACTAAACAAAGAAAAGTGCAAGGTCATCCACATGGGTACTAAAAGAAATCCGATAAATTTTGGGTATACGATACATCGTACAAATCTAAGGGCTATCAATTCGACTAAATACCTAGGAATTAAAATTACGAGCAACTTAAATTGGAAAGACCACAAAGATAATATTGTGGTAAAGGCGAAACAAAGACTGCGCTTTGTTGGCAGAACACTTAGAAGATGCGACAAACCCACTAAAGAGACAGCCTACATTACACTTGTCCGTCCTCTGCTGGAATATTGCTGCGCGGTGTGGGATCCTTACCAGGTAGGAGGACATCGATAAAGTCCAAACAAGGGCAGTTCGTTTCCTGTTATCGCGCAATAGGGGTGAGTGTGTCACTGATATGACACCGGAGTTGGGTAGCAGTCACTGAAACAAAGGCGGTTTTCTTTGCGACGAGACCTGTTTACGAAATTTCAATCACCAACTTTCTCTTCCGAATGTGAAAATATTTTGTTGACACCCACCTACGTAGGGAGAAAAGATCATCCTAATAAAGTAAGAAAAATCAGAGTTCGAACGGAAAGATTTAGGTGTTTCTTTTTCCCACGCGCCATTCGAGAATGGAATGGTAGAGAAGTAGTATGGAAATGGTTCGATGAACCCTCTGCCAGGCACTTAAGTGCGAATTGCAGAGTAACCATGTAGATGTAGGTGTAGATGTAGGGTGCTGTAGACTGTCATATCTAATCATAAGTAAGCGTAGACTAAGGTACTTTTCATAGTAGCTTTGGTCAGTTAAAGTCATCCCCACTTTACTAGTACATTAGGTGTGTTGCATACCTGTCAAGCGTTACCTCATAACGATCCTTTTCTTTACATAAGCGATCAGTGTCTCACTAGATTTACCTAAAATCTGGAAGCGGTGAACTGGCTAAAACTGAGTCAGGATTTATAAAGGGCAGGTGACCTACAGAACATTTTTATTCTATATAGTTATCCTCCTGTGTGTTACATAAAAAAACAGTATTTATAGAAAAACTGAAATTGTCAATATTTAACTCAAGTTTTATTCAAAATTGTTTATTTCTAATGGGGTGTAGTAAAAGTAAAGATAACAATACAGACTGATCATATGAAGCTAGAAAACGCAGTTTCCTAAGAAAAGGTAAAAAAAAAACGCAAAACAAAAATATATCGAACGTGGCTTCAGTAAAATACTTTATTGAACTTATATAAAACAAGATTCTGTTCTTCATAAACATCTTTCGCTTTTATCAGTTATAACAGGAAACTGTTGCCTTTGATCATGATGAAGTACGTTGTATAGAGCACAAAATAACAACAATGATTACACATTTCTATATTTGTACAGCAAAAGAAATTGCTCTGGTTACATAAAAGCGCAGATATTATGCGATCAATTATTTTTTATTAATTATAAGACGCAATTAACATTGTGTAAAGATATAAAATACACAATGGACTAATACCGAATGACGTACTGTTCTAATTACGTGCAAAACAAGCAACAAACAAACAAAAAGACAAAGAGGAGTCGTAGGATTTCCAGTTTCTCACTTACAAATTCATTTGTTTCTTTCCCGACTAGTGCTACCGAGACTACCGATTATCCTACGTCATTTATGTACTGAGCCGAAACGATTGATGTGTGCATTGTTTTAACAATATCACATAATGTGAATATTGTGTACAACCCGACCTCTGTACAAATTTTGTGCTGTAATGCGATCATTGTAAATAAATGCAGTAAAATGTTTTTTTTATTTTTTTTATTTGATGATTCCTGGCTACAATAGCCTAAGAACTGTAATATGAACCTAATTGGAATGAACATTTAATATCCTTTTTAATGTAAATATGCTTAAGACTTTTTTTACCGATTCTACACCAAAAAGGGCAGTTTCATTTTGGACCTGTGGAAGGTGCATTAACATATCTGTTCTTATGTTGTAAATATTTATTGTGTGCTCTTGTTTTCTGACATATTCCACATCCCAGCATCCCAGAGGATCTACTCACAATGGGTCAATTTGAACGAAAAGTACGTCTAATCTAATCTAGCGAACCGTAGCTTTGGTAGAGCGCAACTCTAGTAGTACATTAACACCAGGTGTGGATTAAAGAGAGGGGATGTGGCGGTCATGTAGCCTCTTTCCTTTTTTTTTTTTCTTTTTGAAAAAAAAAAGTATTTTAGTAAACGCGTTTATATTTTTACGTACATCAATTTCCAGGGCACTTTTGAAGAATAGAGTAGCATGAAAAACTTAAGTATCTCGAAAATTGCAAGCATATGTAGAAAATTACGAGCTATTTTTAACGTAGGATAGGATTTACTTGCTTGCATGAGTGCCTGCGCACGCGCCTGACAATACCTGCTGTCAATAACAAGTCCGACACCGTTCGTGACTGCAGAGGTAGAAACAGAAAACGGCACGCAAGTTGAACAAGTCAAGACAGAAAGGCAGAGATCCTCCGGTAAGAGAAAAAATAGCAAAAATACACTGATTCCCCAAATACAGGTGAAAACGACGAAAAGAAACAACATTCCTCTCATTTACACTTGCGTATAGCCAAAGTTTGTAGACCTGTGTTCACAACCTTAGTTCTAAGAGAAGTACTAATAATGGTGATTGGACACAACGATATTATGCTGTGAAAATTATGACATTGTGAAAGTTGTTCGAGTTTGTTGATGTTATTTGTAGTTGTTAAATAACTTGTATGCCGCATCTACTTTCCAATTTTGTAGACAAAGCTTTTATAATACTGTATATCTCTGAATCACAGTTTATTCGAAGTTATGCTAATTATGAGGATTATTTTTAATATTTTATATAGAAGCTGTTTTAATTTAAGTAAAATATATAGAGAACACAATCTGAACATCCCTATAATAAAGATAAAGTCAATGGCATTCTTAGGACACCAGCCCATGTGAGTTAAGATAGAAACTGGCAAGCATATGATAGAGAGAGTTAATACATTTAAATATTTAGGGTTCAATATTACATATGGAGTAAATAATGAAATATGTTAGATTTATTTGACTATTCCTGTGGAACTATACGCACAAATTCGTTGAAAGAAAGTTCACAGAGATACTGTACTGAAGTTCTACAAGGTTACTGCTATGCCCGCACTATTCTATTGATACGAAAACTGGATACTTAAGAAGAGTAATGAAAAGGTAGTAGAAGCTAGTGGAACGAACTTCCTTAAATATGAGGCTTTTCTCTAGTAGCCTTAAATATAAGATTGAACAGAATATGATAAATTTCTCAGAACGATGTTACACTGCCTGTGTTACTCTGAATTGCAGTGCGAAGTTCCTTAGGAACAGGCAATGCGGTGACTACAGCCATTATGCTGATAGTTGTTCATATTCATAATTGCAAATACATTTTATGTAAATCGCTCAGAGGAACAAAGTCGCTTTAGGGCTGGTGGATCATGTTCGGACAACTCCACTGTCTTACACTAGCAGTTGAAAAGAACAGAGCTAGTAACAGGGAAATGCACGTGATTCTTGTGGATTTGGAAAAACCTTACGACAGCATAACAAGATCTGAGATTGCAGCTGCCATGAAGAGACAGAAGATACGTGATAAATGGATTAATTTAGTTACAGAATTGTGTAAGGAGACAGGACCAAAAATCAAGATGGGAAACAGAATAATAGAAAGCTTGAAAACCACCAAAGGTCATAAGCATCGTTGCGGTCTATTCTCTTTACTTTCTTATATATACATAGGACAAGCACTGGAGACATGGTGCAAAAATTGTTCTGGAGTGGGTATGTTAACTGAATAGGACAGAATGCATTCACTACTTTTCGCAGATAAGTAGAAAATTTTCGCAAACACTGGACAAGATACAGGACATATGTTTGATAAATTCAAGAAGGAATACCCAAGATGGGGTCTCAAACGTAACTTCAACAAGACAGAGTGCATATTTATTGGCAAACAAGAAACGGAAGAATTAATTCTAGAAGAGTGGAAGATAAAAAATGTGATAATTTTAAATATTTAGTTTGTATTATATCCAGTGGCGAAACCTGCGACGGAGATATTAAGACCAAAGTAACTATGAAGTCCCTGCATGGACTGATTGGGAACAATAGTATAATTCAACAAACTAAGAAACGGATATTCCTTAGTCTCATCGAGAATATAGTTACTTTCTCTGCAGAAATGTGGCCGCTTACGGATAAAAGAAGGTACAAGATCAGGACAGCGGATTTAGATTTTATGAGAAAGTATCTACTGATCAACCGCCAAGATAAAATCAAAACACTTAAAATATTGGAACAAATGGAAGCTGCACAGTCCATAACGAGTAAATGCTGGAACCAAAGTATGCAGTGGTTTGGGCATGATAAAAGAATGGGCAATGACAGGTGGCCTAAGAAGGTGTTAATTTGGTACCCGGGAAGAACTAAAACAGCTTTCGATTTGAGTAACGGAGACTACTGGAAGGAGAAAACGACTAACCTGTAGTGAGAAAAGTGAGAGAAGAAGAACAATTTATTATGAGGTATTAAAACATTTTATACGAATATTTTATTATTATTATTATTACCACTATTACTACTTCTGACACTTACAGCGTGCGGCTGACGTAATATTAAGGCGGTTGTCGGAAATGGGAACGTGCGGAGGACGTAATATTACGTCACGCTATTTACGAAGATTTTATGCGGTGTTGAACGTATTTTTACGGGTCCCGGAATCATGCGTGATGCCTCCATGCTTCGTAGGTGACAGTAGCGGTATCATTTGAGCAATTCATCGTTTTTGAAACTTCGTTATTTTCATTTGCTTCGTAGGCATTCGGTGTCTCAGTTTCGTAGGCTTTGTGTACTTTTAGCCTGGTTTTGTGTTCAAAATACGCAATGAAGAGGAGAAGGAGAAACCTTTGGAGAAAATGATTTACAAATTCCTTGACAAATTCACAGATGACGGAAACGAAATATTTGATGACAATTCAGATTACACGGTATTTGAAATTTGTAGTACTTTTGGACTTTATTTGAAAATTAGGTGCTACGTACATTTGTCGTACGGGTTGTGCTTTTATAAAGATTTTCTTTGATGTAGGTCAGGAAATAAATACGGGCATAAGAGTCCAGTGAATGCAATGTTTCAATCTACATCGCAATTCCACTCCTCTAGGAATGTAAAATTTTGCTTTGATCTTGTGTTTTGTGCGGTTCTTCAGATGTAAATAAAAAATTGGTTGTAGAAGGAATATAAACACAAAGATTACGTGCTTGTTTACATATTTCAAAACTGGAATTCCTTTTCAATTTTTTTCTGTGACGATTGCTGTTAAATTGAGATTTCATCTATGTATTCAAGATTTAACACTAACAATACCAAAAATGTGCATTTAAAGTGGAAAGTCAAATTAACCTATATACGTTTTGAAATTACAACTACTTATCTATACACGCGAATTATAACTTAAAAAGAAAACATATATTTTAGTTAGTCCACAGATAATGGCAGCTATCTGCGAGACCATCGCCATAAGTGTCAAAATTGTCGACGTCTCTGGTACGTAAAAATGATCGTGACGGCAAATTATACTTGGGGGAGAGGAGAGACAGTAACAAAGTGTCAACCACCCCCTCCCTCTTAGAACTGAACCATGAATTCGCACCTGATTACCACTCATCATTCCGCTGATTACCTCCGTAGGCTGAAAGTAATCCTGTAACGATTCACAACTGACGCTGCTAGACGTCCACAAGCTCCCTTTTTTTTGCCTTCTTCCCACGCGTCTAAAGTTTCTGACGTCGATTCCCTTGGCACATTCCACAGTCTATTTGCGGACTACACTTCCAGCTTCCTCCCATTCCTATCCGCCACAATCGTAATCGAAACTCGTTATCGTATCGTCAACACCAACAACAACGACGCCCTCTTCCACTCACTCGTCCTAGGTGACCGCTCTGGGACAGGAACACGTACGGCACAGGCTCGCAGCGGAAGCAGCAGCAGCAGCGGAGCGGCCGGTACATTGCCGCGAGAGCGACACTCACTTGTTTCGCAGCGACGCGGCGGCGGTGGCAGCTGCGCGTTGCCTGTCCTGCGGCTGAGGCGGTAGCTGGAGACGGTGACACCGGGAAGCCGCCGACTGGCGCTGCTACGGACCTAGAGGAGGCGGCGGCGGCACCAACCCCCGCCGCGGCGCTGCTCGCAACATGGCCGGCCTGCCGCGGACTATTAATACCGCCTGCGCCGCGCACACACCTGCCTGCCCAGGAGCCACGAGACTTCACCTTCATACGCCGACCACTCACGCCAGCGTGACCACCTCAGCCGTTTCACAATCGAGCCATTTCCCGGAAGAAGTGTCGATAGGTATACGTGTGCTTTTTCGGGATATTGTTTAAAACTAGTCGTTGGCTCATGTATAATACTTCGTGTCATTATCTCAGTTCTAGAGGCCAGAAAAGCGTTTTCTTGATGCGAGCGCGAGTAGCACTTCTCGGTTTTATGTAGCGAGTGATTATATGTGAAGCTCAGCTTACCTGGAGCGTCAGCGGTTGTTTCAGTGCTAGGCTGACTAGCATACGCTGAAGAGGCAAAGGAACTGGTACACCTGCCTAATATAGTGTAGGCCTCCCTCGAGCGAATTGCCGCAGCATGACGTGGCATGGGCTTGAATAATGTCTGAAGCAGTGCTCGGGGGAAATGTAGTCATGAATCCTGCAGGGCTGTCCATAAATGGGAGGGGGTGGAGTTCTCTTCTGAACAGCACGTTGCATGGCATCCCAGATATGTTCAATAACGTTCATGTTTGAGGAGTTAGGTGGCCAATGGAAGTGTTTAAACGCAGAAGAGTGTTGCTATGGCCATCCTGTAGCAACTGTTGAAGCTGTGGGGTGCTGCGTTGCTCTGCAGGAATTTCCCAAGTCCATCGGAATGCAGAAAGCGCATGAATTTATGCTTACGTACGTGTCACCTGTGAGAGTCGTATCTAAACGTATCAGGGGCCCCATATGACTCCATCTGCACACACACCACACCATTACAGAGCCTCCACCAGCATGCACAATTCCCTGCTGACATGCAGAGTCCATGGATTCATGAAGTTGTCTCCATACCCGTACACGTCCATCCGCTCAATACAATTTGAAACGAGACTCGTCCGACCAGGTAACATGATTCCAGTCATCAGCAGTCCGATGTCGGTGTTGACGGGCCCGGGCAAGGCGTAAAGCTTGTGTAGTGCAGTCATCAAGGGTACACGAGTGGTCCTTCGGCTCCGAAAGCCCATATCAACGATGTTTCGTTGAATGGTTCGCACGCTGATACTCCTTGATGGGCCAACATTGAAATCTGCAGCAATTTTCGGAAGCGTTGCACTTCTGTCACGTTGAACGATTCTCTTCAGTCGTCGTTGGTCCCGTTCTTGCACGATCGGTCTCCACTGCACAACATGCGGTTTGACAGTACCCCATTGGCCGGCCACAAGTTCGTCTTCATTGTGAACAATTGAAGTCTTTGACTTGTCCCAACATTGTGACGGACTTGTATCCGGAATTCATCACGGAGTCATTATACTGAAGTTAAGTATAATGTAACACAAATGAAATGACACAGTTTCAGAGACGTACCTGTATGAGGCCAGTAAAGTCTCTGAAATTGTGTCATTTCATCTGCATACGTACCTGCACCTGGCTTTCAGACTAGATCCCGCTCTTGCGTCCGATGCTGAAATGCTACTTCACAGCTCGGCAATTTTGTTCGTGTATAAGGAGGAATTTAAAGTAGACTGTGGCGGCAGTGAGAATTTGGATCGAAGAGGGAGGCATGCTAGGGTAATCCGTGCAGTTGTATGAATCGCTGTGGCTTAATGGCTAACGTACCTACCTAGAAAGCGGGAGACCCGGCTTCGATTCCCGGCCTTGGTATTAATTTTTTACTCGCCGCTTCTGTCTACACACATAAAAAATATAATGTGATAAGCTCTGAGGCTTGTGTCCACTGTTTCCTTTTATTCTTCCTCAGAACTCACGCACAGTCCCGATGGGACACGAGTACGTTTAGCAACGAGATCATCTACTCAATTCAGATATAGTATCGGCTGTGCCATCCAGAAGATACGGTCACAGACTACAGAGAAGAGCGGCGAACTGCCTACAATTCAGGCGCAACATCGTTCATGTCAGTTTCCATTGAGCGTGCACGAGGCACGAACTAAGTTACGCACATGCCTTACATCATACAAATAATTGCCAAGTGGATATCCATCCATCTCCAACCTCAAGAAAATATCAGGATAGTGTTTCAGTTAGTGTCTCACGACTTGTCTACAGTCGCCGCCAGGAAGATCCAAAATGGACATCCACAAGTGATGTTGGTCATCTTTCACTGGATTTAGGACTATATCAGTATTTAAAGACAGATGAATGCAACTGAACATTGACTTATACTGCCACGCACGATCTGCATGCTCCATCTACGTATTGTAAAACTGCTACAACTGAAAAACCAAAGAAACTGGTACACCTGCCTAATATCGAGTAGGACCCCCGCGAGCACACAAAAGCGCCGCAACACGACGTGGCACGGACTGGACTAGTGTCTGAAGTAGTGGTGGAGGGAACTGTCACCATGAATCCTGCAGGGCTCTCCATACGTTCGTAAGCGTACCAGAGGGTGGAGATCTCTTCTGAACAGCACGTTGAAAGGCATCCCAGATATGCTCAATAACGTTCATATCTCTGGAGTTTGGCTGCCAGTGGAAATGTTTGAACTCAAAGAACGTTCCTGGAGTCACTCTGTAGGAATTTAGGATGTGTGGGGTGTCGCATTGTCCTGCTGGAATTGCCCAAGTCCGTCGGAATGCAGAATGGACATGGCTGGATGCAGGTGATTAGGTAGGATGCTTACGTACGTGTCAAATGTCAGAGCCGTATCAGGATCCCATGTCACTCCAACTGCACACGCCCCACACTATTGCATAGCCACCACCACCTTAAACAGTCCCATGCTGACATGCAGGGTCCATTGATTCATGAGGTTGTCTCCATACCCGTACATGTATATCCGCCCGATACAATTTGAAACAAGAATCATCCGACTAGGCAACAAGTTTGCAGTCATCAGCAGTCCAGTGTCGGTGTTGACGGGCCCAGGCTAGGCGTAAAGCTTTATGTCGTGCAGTCATATGAGTGGTCCTTCGTCTCCGAAAGACAGTATCGATGATGTTTCGTTGAATGGTTCGCACGCTGACACCTGTTGATGGTCCGCAGTGAAGGACTGCACTTCTGCCACGTTGAACGATTCTTTTCAATCGTCGTTAATCCAGTTCTTGCAGGATCTTTTCCCGACCGAAGCGAGATTCGATGTTTTACCAGATTCCTGATATCACAGTACACTCGTGCAATGGTCGAACGGAAAATCCCCACTTCATCACTACCTCGGAGATGCTGTGCCCCATCGCTCGTGTACCGACTATAATGCCACGTTCAAACTCACTCAAATCTTGATAACTTGCCATTGTAGCAGCAGTAACCGATCTAACAACTGCGCCAGACTCTTGTTGTCTTGTACAGGCGTTTCCGACCGCAACGCCGTATTCTGCCTATTTACATATCTCTGTATTTGAGAACGCATGCCTATACCAATTCCTTTGGCGCTTCAGTGTACTATTTGAATTACGTATACTTTTTATTTGAGTGTACTACACTCCCACAATACTCAAAATAAGAGGTCAAAATTTTTTGTTCTTTTAAATATAAGCTTACTGAAACAGTAAACCGGGTAGTAATGGGTGAAGTAATGACACCTAAGTATGCAAAAACGTTGATTACAGGAAGCTGAAACTAAAGATTTGCATGTCATTTTCTTCTCAGTGGTAACAAAAAAAGTTTGTGAAATCTTATGGGACTGAACTGTTAAAGTCATCTGTCCCTAAGCTTACACACTACTTAACCTAAATTATCCTAAGGACAAACACACACACCCATGCCCGAGGGAGGACTCGAACCTACGCCGGGACCAGCCGCACAGTCCATGACTGCAGCGCCTCAGCCCGCTCGGCTAATCCCGCGCGGCTCAGTGGTAACATGTCACAGTATTCAAGCTCCATCATATTGTTGATTCTGCGTATCCTTTCCATCTTCTTTAGTTTTATTTCTTTCCTTTGTCATTGTGGCGTACTTTGTCGTGCTTTCAGCAGTCTTTTATGCTTCAGCGGTACATTGCCTGTCCACTCGTAGCAGCCCACTTTCTATGTTGTCCCGTTTTTATGTCTAGTCTGCTCATAGTTTTTAATCTGTTTGTTACTCCATCATTAAAATATATTGTGGCGCCCATCACACCAATCTGAAAAGCTGACATACCAACAAGCGTTCCTAAATGCAACTATTGATGCTTTCTTTCGGGTATCGACAGAAAGATAGATTACAACAAGTCCCTGCTCGTAAAAAGGTCGATAATTTTTTCATGTGTATTATACAAAGGAGTTGCTACGGAAATAGCAGGGCCAAAATTAAATAACTAGACAATTTAGAGAAGGTTTTATGTTTGACAGTAGTGTCACAGCTAGGCATTCACAAACCGCAACTGCTATAGTAAGGCATTTAAATACGAAAATGATGAGCTACTATACATAAAGTATGTATTGTTAGAAACGAGAAGAATCACAGAATTTCACTGAATAAAAAATTTTCCATTGTTTGACCCCTCATGACGTCCATATCGCCTCAAGGGCGATTTCTGTTGTTCCGAGGAAGCTTTCCAAATAGCCACATCATTCTGGCACGTAATAAGCTCAGCAATGAGTGCCAATAATTATACACTGGTGTGCAAAACTTAAGCACGAAAGTAAGTTTCGCATGATGTTTCACTTCTAAGTCACGTAGCTCGATGGAACTTGGACTATACATAGAAGGAACTACTACATTATAATGCAAAAGGTAACTGAAACAGTTGCGCAGTGAGACGAAAAGAGATAACACTTTTATTCAAAGACAGTAATTGCATTGAAATCTTCGCTATTTATGGTGGTCCCCCGGATGATACAAAAGGCGGGACATGGTTTTTTTTTAATAGGGTATGTGATCACCGCCGCAGACATTGCAAGCTCTGTAACCTGCTTCCACCATGGCCAGAAGGTTAGTAGGGACTTCTTGTGGTGGGCTTCCACTTCTCCATCAGCGCAGTGGCAACTGCTGTATGGTCGTCGGTGAAAGTAGACGTTCTGAAATACGTCTCCCAACACCGACCACACGTTATCGATGGGATTTAAGTCATCGGAAGGGGCAGACCACTCTATCCACCAAATATCCTCTCTTTCCAAGACCACCTTCACCTGTGCTATTAGATGAGATAGCGAACTGCCATCCATAAAAATGAAGTTAGGGTCGAATATACCCCTGAAGAGAACGCCACGGGGAAGGAGTACGCTGTCACAATAACGCTGACTAATGAGTGTACGTGTTTAAATATTTGGACGTCAGTACGTCCATGCTACGCTATGCCTCCCCGCACCATAACCTGGTCCACCAAAACGACCATGTTCGATAATATTCCAGGGCGCATTATGTGTTCTAATCTCTCGCCATACTATGGTACGTCCAGCAGTTGTATTAATCGTTTGTTCTAGGAAGACTTTCAGTGAGGTGGCTTTCGGGAGTAGCTGTTTCGATAAAAGTCGGAAGACGGTGCCTGACTTTGAACAGATATTCAACTGCTTCCTCTCGCTATCAATCTAAGCTTTGAATACTGTGTGCAAAGGATATCTTCATTCAACACATACATAAGTTTAAACCATTTCAAACTTAGTTACATATAACAGTTCTTTGATCTTTAATTCCGCGTGTACGTGCTTTTTTTATTTGTAAGCATACACAGACACTGAATACAATGCCGTCTGATAGCTAAGGCTGAGTAGATCGCCTGCGCCGGGAAAGTTGTCGGTACAGACCGAAGCCATTCGATTTCTGTCGGTGCAGCTACCCCACCATGGCAAGAGTGTCTTTAGAGTGAATAATTAGTAAATTGCAGATTTAGTAAGTTTGGTGATAATCATTGCTAGAAATGTACGAGAATTTTCGTTTGTATCAACATGAACATCCTGCAGTTCACACTGAAGTTCCTGGCAGAGGGTTCATTGAATCACTTTCAGACTATTTCTCTACCATTCTCCTCTCGAATAGGACGCGAGAAAAGCGAAGACGTTACCTTTCCGTGCGACATCTGATTTCTCTCATTTTATCATGATGCTCATTTCTTGCTGTGTAGGTGGGAGCCGTCAAAGCATTTCGGCACGCGGAGTATACAGTTTGTGACGGAAATTCCGTGATAAGATCTCGCTGTAATGAGAAACGCCTTTGTTTCCTATGTAGGTGGGAGTCAACAAAATATTTCGGCGTACCGGCCGCGTTGGCCAAGCGCCTCTAGACGCTTCAGCCCGGAACCGTGCGACCGCTACGGTCGCAGGTTCGAATCCTGCCTCGGGCATGGATGTGTGTGATGTCCTTAGGTTAGTTAGGTTTAAGTAGTTCTAAGTTCTAGGGGATTGATGACCACAGATGTTAAGTCCCATAGTGCTCAGAGCCATTTGGTCCATTTCGGCATGCGGAGAACACGGTTCGTGATGGCAATTTCGTTATAAGATCTTGACGCAATAACAAATAATTGCCACTCCAATTCGCGTATTATATTCGTGACATTCTGTCCCTTATTTCACGATAATACAAAAAGTGGCTGCCCTCCTTTGAACTTATTCGTTGTCTTCCATCAGCCTTATGTGTTATGGGTCCCATACCGCGCTGCAGTACTTCAGAAGAGGACGGACAATTGTAGTTGAGGGCAATCTCTTCCGTAGATTTGTTGCGTCATCTAAGTGATCTGCCAATAAATCGTGGTCTCGCGGTTCTAGACGCTCAGTCCGGAACCGCGCGACTGCTACAGTCGCAGGTTCGATTCTTGCCTCGGGCTTGGATGTGTGTGATGTCCTTAGGTTACTTAGGTGTAAGTAGTTCTAAGTTCTAGGGGACTAATGACCACAGATGTTAAGTCCCATAGTGTCAGAGCCATTTTGCCAATAAAACGCAGTCTTTTGTTCAGCATCCCGTAACATTTTCTATGTGATATTTCCAGTTTAAGTTATTCGTTACTGTAATCCCAAGGTATTTAGGTGAGTCGACGAGTTTTAGATTTGTTTGATTTATCGTGTAACCGAAATTGACCTGATTCCTTGTAGTAATCATGTAAGGGACTCCACACATTTTATTGTTTAGAGTCAGTTGCCACTTTTCGCACCATCTTGTCTATACCATTTTGTAGTTGCTTTTGACGTTCTGATAACTGTACTTGACGATAAACGTCAGCACCAACTGCAAAACAACCTAAGAGGGCTGTTCAGATTGTTTCCTATGTCGTTCATACCGAGTGTTCTCCTACGGGTCGTCAGGCGCATTTTCTCTAGTGTTTCGTTTCGTCAGATATTTGCAATTTCTTGGTGTCGTCCGAAATCTTGATAATCACGTCTATCATAAAGCGCCCAGCACCGACGAAAAGTGCCGGTTTTTTTTCCATTAGAAATTAAATGATTTTTTAAGCAGACTTTTATGTGCCAGTTCGATAGATCGGTCCCAGATTAGCCTAGTGCGATATCTGTCTTATCGATACCTGTAAACGTCGGCCGCGGTGGTGTAGCGGTTCTAGGCGCTCAGTCCGGAACCGCGTGACAGCTACTGTCGCAGGTTCGAATCCTGCCTCGGGCATGAATGTGTGTGATGTCCTTAGGTTAGTTAGGTTTAAGTAGTTCTAAGCTCTAGGGGACTGATGACCACAGATGTTAAGTCCCATAGTGCTCAGAACCATTTGAACCATTTGGTACCTGTAAACAGGAAGAATAAAACTCGCAGAATAGTCAGTATTCCAGCAGCGACAGCACCTCCCTGGCCCGGACTGGCTGCTCTCGCCAAGCATTCAGCGCTACTGACATGTTGAGTCGCTGCTAGACTGCTGTCTATCCTTCGTATTTCACAGTCCCTCTTAATACTCATCGATAAAACGAATATCGGGCTAGATTAATTTGGGAACGCTCTATCGAATGAGTACGTAAAATTCCGTTTTACTAATTGTTTGGTGGGAGGGGCGGAGGGGGGGGAGACAAACCGACGTTTCCTGCTGGACACTGCGCGTCACATCAAAGACTCGTCGAGCAATAACTGTTTGGGCTGACTCCAGCTACATAATGAAAAAACGAAATCGAAAATGTACATCTTCATCTTTTCGCGGCGCAAAGACTAATCCATAAATCGAAAATATCTGCCGGAACATCAGAGAAAACGCGTCTGATTCCTCTCAGAAGAGACTCCCTCTATAGATAAGGAACAGCAGAAGCCTTGTAACACTTTCTTGAGAAACGCCAGACGTCAATTTTGTTTCTCTCGGTGACTTTCCGTCAACTGCTACGAACTGTGACCTTTCTGACAGGAAGTTCAGCGACACAACTTGAGACGAAACTCCATAGGCACGTAATCAGATTAGAAGTCGCTTGTGACGAACACTAACAAAAGCCTTCAGGAAATCTAGAAACATGGAATCAATATGAGATACCTTGTCGATAACATTCAGTACTTCGTATAAACAAAGCCAGTTGTGTTTCAAAATGACGACATTTTTCTGAACTTTGTAATACATTTAAGTGACAAAGTCACGGGATAGCGATATGCACATATACAGATGGCGGTACTGCCACATACACAAGGTATAAAAGAGCAGTGCATTGACGATGCTGTCATTTGTACTCAGGTGATTCATGTTTTCGACGTGATTACGGTCGCACGATTGGAGTCAATGGACTCCTAACGCGGAAGTGTAGTTGGAGCTAGAAAGTTCCATTTCCGAAATCGTTAGGGAATTCAATATTACGAGGTAAACAGTGTCAAGAGTATGCCGAGAATACCAGATCTGAGGAATTACTTCTCACCACGGACAACGCAGTGGCCGACGGCCTTCACTTAGCGACCGACAGCAGCGGCGTTTGCGTAGAATTGTCAGTGCTAACAGACAAACAACACTGTGTGAAATTACCGCAGAAATTAATGTGTGACATACGACGAAGATATCCGTTAGAACAGTGCGGCGAAATTTGGTGTTAATGGGTTATAGCACAAGAAGACCAACGCAAGTGCGTCTCCTAACAGCACGACATCGCCTGCTGCGCCTCTACTGGGCTTCTGACCAAATGGGTTGGACTCTAGAAGACTGGAAAATCGTGACCTGGTCAGATGAGTCCAGATTTCAGTTGGTAAGAGCTGATGGTAGGGCTCGAGTGTGGCGCAGGCCCCACGACGCCATGGACCCAACTTGTCATCGGCCGCCGTGGCCGAGCGGTTCTAGGCGTTTCAGCCCTGAACAGCGCTGCTGCTTCGGTCACAGGTTCGAATCCTGCCTCGGACATGGATGTGTGTGTTGTCCTTAAGTTAGTTAGCTTTAAGTAGTTCTATGTCTACGGGACTGATGAGCTCAGATGTTAAGTCCCATAGGGCTTATAGCCATTTTAACCATTTTTTTTAAACGTAAGTTGTCAACAAGGCACTGTGCAAGCTGGTGTGGGCTGTGTTTACATAGATCATTGACTGGAAATGGTTAAGTTCGGCTACTTGGAGACCATTTGCACCCACTCATGGATTTTATGTTCCCAAAAAACGATGGAATTTTTATGGATGACAATGCTTTATGTCACTGGGTGTAACATTTCTGGCTTATCCATGATATTAGGCTCCAGGAAGCTATTCCCAGGGCAGTGGAGAAGCAAGAAGCATAGAGATGACGCAATGTGGGATGAGGTACCGGTGACAGATGTTAGATTCGGTACCATCCCCGTGAGAAAGACCGCCTGCATCATGCTACTGCTATGTAATTGGCTGCTGTGTTCTAACTAAAGTTTAGCCTAAACGCTAAACTTTAGTTACTATTCTTAATTAAACCTGTCATCCAAATTACTTCATTTTTTTAAATAAACATCTTTCAACAGCCAGCTATCAATCAGTCATTTCAAAATCATGAAAATCAAAGTATTAGTAAAACAAAAGGCTGACGATATTACTGCCGATGCACTTCGGTAGCGTTCGGATCACGCCTCGCTGGCTTGGCGCGCGAAGTGTCTCGGCCAGTCCGGTTCTCCAGTTCTGACCGTTCCAATAGACAGACATGTTGTCTGTTATAGCCGTACTTGTTTCATGCAACTTTATTTACTACAGTTCCGACAGTCGCTAGGTACAGACATGTTGCTTGTAATAGTAGTATTTGATCCATGTAATTTTATTCTCCAGTTCTGACGGTTCCTGTAGACAGACATGTTGTCTGTGGCAGGATGTATTGCATGTTATTTTAGCCAGATACAATGACTGTGGAAAGATATGTTCAATACGTTGTGATCAAGAATAGTTTCTCTTGTCTACATCAATAAAAACGCGAGTTGCATCCCAAATGAGTTATAGTTTATTCGTAGCAGCAGTTCCTTGCGAAGTTAATTTCAGCCTCAAGAAAAAGAATCCACGACGTGCGTGCTGTTTTCTGCACTGGGGACATCATCATCATGAAGACAGCAGGTTAGTGAAGTGTACAAAAACTTATGTATTCCACACAGGGCAGTGGAAACAACTAGGCACCTCACGTGTACTGCATGCACAGTACAAATGTGCTCAGTGACACGTCATCTGCAGTAATGTAGAGAAGGTAAAGAAGGATGATAGTATTGACACTGATTCACTTTTATTCCTTTTTCTTGCCGTATGGGCCACAGTTGTTCGCAACTGCTTTAGAGAACATTCTCAACAAGTCGAGCGAATGATGTTGCCATCCAGATAGCCCAGCATGAATACCATCGGAGATGGACGGCTGTAAAGTCAGCATGGCTGCAGGGGACTTGCAATGACTTGTTGAGTCCATACCACCTCGAGTTGCTGCAGTAGGGCGGGCAAGAGAAAGTCCGCGGCGATATTAGGAAGTATGCTACATATCTCACCTCGGTGTAAAGTCCGTCCCGAGATTTCTTGACCACCTTTGCGAACGACTATGGTTGCAAACGCTGTGTACTTACGTCACAGAAGTTTCGAGTGTATGTCTGTCTGCTGTTTGAGGGATGTCTCTCGCAAGACGTGCCCGTTGCGCGGACAGTGCAGTCACTGCTACCGGTGTAGCCGAGACTGTTGGCGGCGGCCCACTGCCACACGGCAATCGGGATTGAGGGTCCCTCGGGTCTGGCAGGAACGCACAAGGTCCCGCCGATCCGTGTCAAGGGCCTGTCGGGACGCCAGGTGTGGAAACGGGCCGAGCCGGCCGCGCACCCGATCACTGGCCCGAGAAGGGCAGCGCGCCGCCCCCATTGTCTCGCGGTTGTTACTGGAATTACTCCACGATGCAGTGAGCTGCACCCCATATACGGCACAGCGCCTACTACACCACTGGACGTTAAAACTGCTACACCAAGAAGAAATGCAAATGATAAACGTGTTTTCTTGGGACAGATATATTATACTAGAACTGACATGTGATTACATTTTCACGAAATTTGGGTGCATAGATCCTGAGAAATCAGTACCCAGAACAACCACCTCTGGCCGTAATAACGGCCTTGATACGTCTGGGCATTGACTCAGAGCTTGGATGGCATGTACAGGTACAGCTGTACATGCAGCTTCAACACGATACCACAGTTCATCAAGAGTAGTGACTGGCATATTGTGACGACCCAGTTGCTCGGTCACCATTGACCAGACGTTTTCAGCTGGTCAGAGGTCTGGAGAATGTGCTGGCTAGGGCAGCAGTCGAACATTTTCTGTATCCAGAAAGCCTGTACAAGACCTGCAACATGCGGTCGTGCATTATCCTGCTGAAATGTAGGGTTTCGCAGGGATCGAATGAAGGGTAGAGCCACGGGTCGTAACACATCTGAAATGTAACGTCCACTGTTCAACGTGCGGTCATTGTGAACAATAGCTGACCGAGACGTGTAACCAATGGCATCCCATACCATCACGTCGGGTGACACGCCAGTATGGCGATGACGAATACACGCTTCGAATGTGCGTTCATCGCGATGTCGCCAAACACGGATGCGACCATCATGATGCTGTCAACAGAACCTGTATTCATCCGAAAAAATGACGTTTTTCCATTCGTGCACCCAGGTTCGTCGTTGAGTACACCATCGCAGGCGTTCCTGTCTGTGATGCAGCGTCAAGGGTAACCGCAGCCATGGTCTCCGAGGCGATAGCCCATGCTGCTGCGAACGTCGTCGAACTGTTCGTCAGATGGTTGTTTTGCAAACGTCCCCATCTGTTGATTCAGGGATCGAGACGTGGTTGCACGATCCGTTACAGCCATGGGCATAAGATGCTAGTGATACGAGGCCATTGGGATCCAGCACGGCGTTCCGATTTACCCTCTTGAACCCATCGCTTCCATATTCTACTCACAGTCATTGGATCTCGACAAACGTGAGCAGCAATGTCGCGATACGATAAACCGCAATCGCGATAGGCTACAATCCGACATTTATAAAAGTTGGAAACGTGATGGTACGCATTTCGCCTCCTTACACGAGGCATCACAACAACGTTTCACCAGGCAACGCCGGTCAACTGCTGTTTGAGTATGAGAAATCGGTTGGAAACTTTCCTCATGTCAGCATGTTGTAGGTGTCGCCACCCGCGCCAACCTTGGGTGAATGCTCTGAAAAGCTACTCATTTGCATATCACAGCATCTTCTTCCTGACGATTAAATTTCACGTCTGTAGCATGTCATCTTCGTGGTGTAGCAATTTTAATAGCCAGTAGTGTATTTCACCTAAAAGGTGGTCTCAAATTCTGACCGGCTTTCATCGCATCATATGTTAATAACCGGCTGACCATTATGGATAGTCATTACACTAAAGTGCCAAAGATACTGGTATAGGCATGCGTATTCAAATACAGAGATATGTAAACAGGTAGAATACGGCGCTGTGGTCGGGAACACCCAAGTAAAACAACAAATGTGTGGCGCAGTTGTTAGATCGGTTACTGCTGCTACAATGGCAGGTTATCAAGATTTAAGTGAGTTTGAACATGGTGTGTTATAGTCGGCGCACGAGAGATGGGACACAGCATCTCCGAGGTAGCGATGAAGTAAGGACTTTCCGTACAAATGTTTCACGAATGTACCGTGAATATCAGTAATCCGGTAAAACATCGAATCTCCGACCTCGCTGTGGCCGAAAAATAATCCTGCAAGAACGGGACCAACGACAGCTGAAGAGAATCGTTCAACGTGACAGAAGTGCAACCCTTCCGCAAATTGCTGCAGATTTCAATGTTGGGAGACCAACAACTGTGAGCGTGCGAACCATTCAGAGAAACATTATCGATGTGGACTTTCGGAGCCGAAGGACCACTCGTGTACCCTTGCTGACTGCACGACACCAAGCTTTACACCTCGCCTGCGTCCGTCAACATCGACGTTGGATTGTTGATGACGGGAGACATGTTGTCTGATGGGACCAAACTCGTTTCAAATTGTATCGAGCGGATAGACGTGTTCGGATATGGAGACAACCTCACGAATCCTGCATACCAGCAGGTTACTGTTCTAGGTGGTGGAGGCTCTGTAACAGTGTAGGGAGTGTGCAGTTGGAGTAATATGGAACGCCCCTGATACGTCTAGATACAACTCTGACAAGTGACCCAAACGTAACCATCACGTCTGATCACCTGAATCCATCCATGTCCATTATGCATTCCGACGGAAATGGTTAATTGCAACTGGACAATGCGACGGCCATGAATGTCTTTCTTCAGGGCTCCATAAAAATGCAAATCGCATGGGGTGAGATCGGGACCTTATGGAGGATGTGTAAGGGGTTCCCAGCGAAACTTCTGTAGTGTTCTGTAAACAACCTAGCCAATAGATGTCCAAGCATTTTATTGCCATATTATAACGACTACGCTGCAGAAATTTCGCTGAGAAGCCGTTACACATTAAATATGCTCCATAGAATCCCGATCTCTTCACATGCAGTTACCATATTTTTGCAGCCCTGCAAAAAGGCATTCGTTGCCGTCGGTTTTCTTCGGACGAAGAGGGGCACGGCCTGGGTATTATCATGGTTAGGCAGGCAACTGCTGATATTTTTCCAGGAAGGCACTGGCAATCTTCTCTCACAGTAGGCTAAATATATTAACACTTATGGCGATTATTTTTGAAATACACTGATGGCCATTAAAATTGCTACATCACGAAGATGACGTGCTACAGACGCGAAATTTAACCGACAGGAAGAAGATGCTGTGACATGCAAATGATTAGCTTTTCGGAGCATTCACACGCGGCTGGCACCGGTGGCGACACCTAAAGCGTGCTGACATGAGGAAAGTTTCCAACCGATTTCTCATACACAAGCAGCAGTTGACCAGCGTTGCCTGGTGAAACGTTGTTGTGATGCTTATTGTAAGGAGGAGAAATGCGTACCATCACGTTTCCGACTTTGATAAAGGTCGGATTGTAGCCTATCGCGATTGCGGTTTATCGTATCGCGACAATGCTGCTCACGTTGGTCGAGATCCAATGACTGTTAGCAGAATATGGAATCGGTGGGTTCAGGAGGGTAATACGGAACGCCGTACTGGATCCCAACGGCCACGTATCACTAGCAGTCTAGATGACAGGCATCTTATCGGCATGGCCGTAACAGATCGTGCAGCCACGTCTCGATCCCTGAGCCAACAGATGGGGACGTTTGCATGACAACAACCATCTGCACGAACAGTTCGACGACGTTTGCAGCAGCATGGACTATCAGCTCGGAGACCATGGCTGCGGTTACCCTTGACGCTGCATCACAGACAGGAACGCCTGCGATGGTGTACTCGACGACGAACCTGGGTGCACAAATGGAAATACGTCATTTTTTCGGGTGAATCCAGGTTCTGTTTACAGCATCATGATGGTTGCATCCTTGTTTGGCGACATCGCAGTGAACGCACATTGGAAGCGTGTATTCGTCATCGCCTTACTGGCGTATCACCTGGCGTGATGGTACAGGGTGCCATTGGTTACACGTCTCGGTCACCTCTTGTTCGCAATGACGGCAGTTTCAACAGTGGACGTTACATATCAGATGTTTTATGACCCTTGGCTCTATCCTTCATTCGACCCCTGCGAAACCCTACATTTCAGCAGGATAATGCTCGACCTCATGTTGCAGGTCCTGTGCGGGCAATTCTGGATACAGTAAATGTTCGACTGCTGCCCTGGCCAGCACATTATCCAGATCTCTCGCCAATTGAAAACGTCTGGTCAGTGGTGGCCGAGCAACTGGCTCGTCACAATATGCCAGTCACTACTGTTGATGAACTGTGGTACCGTGTTGAAGCTGTACTGGCAGCTGTACCTGTACACGCCATCCAAGCTCTGTTTGACTCAATGCCCAGGCGTATCAAGGCCGTTATTACGGCCAGAGGTGGCTGTTCAGGGTACTGATTTATCAGGATCTATGCTCCCAAATTTCGTGAAAATGTAATCACATGTCAGTTCTAGTATAATATATTTGTCCAATGAATACCCGTTACCATCTGCGTTTCTTTTTGGTGTAGAAATTTTAATGGCCTGTAGTGTAATACACAGTTAACGTATTTTGTCCAATTGTATCGTTTCCATGTGAATATAGTAAACATTTGTGATCCTGTATAATATAGCGTAATGCATGTAAACATAAGTGCAATTGCTATTTTTGCTCAATTAATGGTCTGCTCACACAAATTACACTCCGTGTAGGTAATTGCAGCCTCACAACTTCGGGATCGCTGTGGGTGGCAGCAATCTTAGGAGAACTGTCCAGACGCACTGTTCCGAGTGGTGCCGACTTCTAACGATCGGTAGTTTGGAGCAAGTGGCCAACTCATCGCGTCCTTACTACTGAAGGCCTTTTCTGGCCTCATAACACACAAATTGAATTAGGTTACGAATTAATAATCAGGGCGACACACATGTGGCCCAGGGTGCTGCCTCACAATGTCAGTATTGGGTCTTGACAAAAAAAAAAATTACCCCCGCTGATACAGACTGATGAGCCACAACACTATTATCACCTGCTTAATAGCATTATTGGCACGGAATAGATTGTGTCCACATCTGAAACGGCGGCCGTATGCGGAATCAAATGTCCATGTACAGGTCCCCGTAAACTACGGTTTGTGGGCACGAAACTGGCGAAACATCGCGTCCGAGATGGGTGCTATCAGGTTAAGATCAGGCAAATCTGGTGGCAGAGACATCAGCGTGAGTTCATTATCTTGATCTTCAAACAACTCTAGCTCGAGTCTGGCAATGTGACACGGACAGTTACCCTGATGGGTTCAAATGGCTCTGCCACTATGGGACTCTACTTCTGAGGTCATCAGTCCCCTAGAACTTAGAACTACTTAAACCTAACTAACCTAAGGACATCACACACATCCATGCCCGAGGCAGGATTCGAACCTGCGACCGTAGCGGTCGCGCGCTTCCAGACTGTAGCGCCTAGAACTGCTCGGCCACTCCGGCCAGCAGTTATCCTGATGAAAGATGCTATCTTTTTTTGGGGAAGACATTAAGTATTGGGGGGAAACATATGGTCCGCAATAATATACACGTAGTCCACAGCTGTCGTGATGCCTTAGATTATTACAACAGATTCTATGAAAGCACAGGTCAATGTCCCACATAGCGTAATACTGTCCCCGCAGGCCAGTGGCCATTGCACAGCGCATGTTTCGAGTAGCCGTTCGCCTGGATGGAGGTGTAAGACTGGTTTGATAAGTTTGGTGAAAGATCAAGAAAAAATGTTTGTTTTATAACCAACTCACCTTTCTTTTCTGCATACTCTCCTTTGACGGATATACACTTGGTCCAGTGATTCCCCAGCTTTTCTATTCCACTCTGTCAAACTCTGCAAAATACTCGTCGACTGTAACTATCAGTTCCTCATTAGATGAAAATTTCTTTCCAGCAAACCAAAGCATCAAGTTAGGGAAATGGAAGAAGTCAGATTCGTGCACTTTCGTCATTGTTATCGCCTGTGTAGGATGGTGCATTACCCTGGTGAAAGAGCACATTTTTGTGTGCCAAATTTGGTCTTTTTTCAGCCAACACAAGTTTCAAACAATCCTACAATGAGGCATAATAGGATCCTCTTACATTTCTGCTTTTTTTTCACGTAATCTGTGAGAATTATTCCGTGGGAATCCAAAAACGAGTGACCAGCAGCTTACTAGCAGACAAAGTGATTTTTGCCTTTTCGGTGCACTTTCATCAGTATTTGTCCGTTGTTTTGACTCTGATATATAGTGGTGGAGCCAGCTTTCATCAACAGTTACAAATCTGCGCAGAAAGTCATGCGTATTGTGTTAGACATCGCCAGACATTGTGTAGTGTTTAAATGCTTTGCTGGATGCACAAGACGCTGTGAGCAATCGCGGCACCCACCTTTCACACAAGATTTGTCCATTTAGTCACTTGAGGTGCCTACAGTCTCGGCAGTCTCACAAATATTTATTCGGCGGCCTTGCATTACCGTATCTTGGATTTTGTCAATGGTTTCCTTTGTGGTGACACCAGTTGGATGACTGGAGCGAGCTTTGTCTTCGGTGCTTGTCCGACCACGTTTAAATTCATTAATCCAAAAGTAAATGGTCTTCAATGATAATGAAGAGTCCTCCTCAACTTCATACAGGTCTGTTTTGATTTGTGCGGTAGTCCAACACTTCAACTGAAAATGTTTAATAACAGCAGGAAACTCGGTTCTCTCCATTGTCAATCGCAGACAACACACTAACCAGTTCAGACGGCTGTCAACAATGAAGTATATCCTGTACAGTGCTGAAATTCTTTATACGGTTCTGGGAGTAATCAAGCTTACCAACCATGAAGGCGCAACAAAAATGTTTCATTGTTTCATGGACATTTACCAGGCTCGTCAAACTACCCTCGTATACAGGCAAGACCGTCGACCCAGTGCGACAAAAATCATGATTCATCCGTCCACACGGCTCGTTTCCGTTGATGCAGGGCCCAATCTCGATGATTTCGTGTGCACTGCAGTCGTAATTAACGTAGGTCGATGAGCCAATGTGAAAACACGCCGACCTTCCACAACTCACGTTTTTCTGTGTCTAAGGAAGAGTGAAGGATAGTGTAAAACATTCCAGTATTACACTTATGAATGTTAATGTTGTTTTCGAACTGTGTTTGACTTTCGACAACAATGTGCATAAGAGTAGGTGTATTGTGAGCCAGTTGCTAGATGCCCAAATGTTTCAGGAGCTGTCTACAAGAGGTTCTGGGGTGGACACCACACATTGTCCTTTTAAACGCTTCTGTACAACGAACACTGATTTCCTCACTGCCGAGGTACACACTATCTAACTCCATAAGACGACATTAGTGAATCAATATAGATAAGTAAGTTAGCTTTTTGACGCTTCCAAAATACCATATTGTTCGCAAAGCAAAATTTGAAAAGCTTTGATCTAAAACATATGACATCCAATTCAGATTATAGCAAAATAACCACTTATCACTTTAGGACATTCTACTTTATTTGGTGATTTAACACCTTCCTTTATCCCTAATGCTGTTATCAGGCATTATGGAAAATTTCATTTATTGTGTTCCATCTAAGCTCAATGACATTCTATTTACAGAAAACCGCTATTAATTTTCAAGTGTCGAAGTAGCTCCATTAGGTTTGATTATATTACCTGCATCGTCGGCTAAAACAACTGTTTCTGCTTCTTGGATATAAGGGGGGCTTTCAATATGTAATCCAACACACTTTTTTTCTCGGACGATTTCGGTTGAGAGAATGCGAAATTTGTTGTGGGACGTCGTGGAATATTTTCGGTTCAGCCCCTATAGGATTCATGAAGTTGCGATAGGTTGCAGAACTATAAGTAGCCTTCAAAATGGTGTTTGTAATGGAGGTGCGTGCCAAGCAAATAGCTGTCGCTGAGTATCTTTTGGCGGAAAAACGTTGCATCGCAGATATTCATAGTCGCTTGCAGATTGTCTACAGACAGTTGGCAGTAAACAAAACCTCGGCGAGTCGTTGGACAAGACGTCTGTCATCATCGCAAGAAGGTCGCGCAAACCTGTACGATCTCCCGCGTGCCAGCCGCCCGCCCACAGCCATGACTCCGACAATGGAACGTGTGGACACTCTCATTTGAGGTGATCGACGGATCATGGTCAAACAACTTGCTACTCAACTGGACGTCTCTGTTGGTAGTGCCGACACACTTGTCCACCAGTTGGGGTACTCAGATGTGTGTGCCAGTTGGGTTTCTCACCGCCTAACAGAAGACCAAAAGAGCAACGAAGGACGATCGGTGCGGAATTTCTTGTGCGTTACTGCAGTCTATCGCTCTACCCTCACGAAACTGAAGAGACGACTTACGACTTCAGCGTGTTAGTCGCCAACTTCTCCTTCTCCATGACAACACGTGGCCCCACACAAGTCTGTGCACCCGAGAGGAGCTCACAAAACTTCATTGTACTATTCCTCCTCATCCTCCAAACGATCCCGATGTCGCACCGTCTGACTTCCAACTATTTGGCCCAATGAAGGATGCATTTCGCAGGAAGCAGTACGTGGATGATGAGCTGGCTATTGATGCTGCATGACGTTGGCTCCAAGGTCGACCAACAGAGTAATACCATGCGGGGTTACAAGCCTTCCGAGGAAGGTGGCGTAAAGCCTTCGTATTGGACGAAGATTATTTTGCAAAATAAGTTTTTGTAATCGAAAGATATACTATGGCCATTAAAATTGTTACACAGAGAAGAAATGCAGATGATAAACGGACATTCATTGGACAAATACATTATACTAGAACTGACATGTGATTACATTTTCACGAAATTTGGGTGCGTACAACCTGAGAAATCAGTACCCAGAACAACAGCCACTGGCTCTAATAACGGTCTTGATACGCCTCGGCATTGAGTCAAACAGAGATTGGATGGCGTGTACAGGTACAGCTGCCCGTGCAGCTTCAACACAATACCACAGTTCATCAAGAGTAGTGACTGGCGTATTGTGACGAGCCAGTTGCCCGGCCACCATTGACCAGCGGTTTTCAATTGGTAAGAGATCTGGAGAATGTGCTAGCCAGGGCAGCAGTCGAACATTTTCTGTATCCAGAAAGGCCCGTACAGGACCGGCAACATGTGGTCTTGCATTATTCTTTTGAAATGTAGGGTTTCATAGGAATTGAATGAATGGTAGAGCCACGGGTCGTAACACATCTGAAATGTAATGTCCACTGTTCAAAGTGCCGTCAATGCGAACGAGAGGTGACCGAGACGTGTAAACAATGCAACCCATACCATAACGCCGGGTGATACGCCAGTATGTCGATGACGAATACACGCTTCCAATGTGCGTTCACCGCGATGTCACCAAACACGGATGCGACCATCATGATGCTGTAAACAGAACCATTCGTGCACCCAGGTTCGTCGTTGAGTACACCATCGCAGACGCTCCTGTCGGTGATGCAGCGTCAAGGGTAACCGCAGCCATGGTCTGTGAGCTGATAGTCCATGCTGCTGCAAACGCCGTCGAACTGTTCGTGCAGATGGTTGTCGTCTTGCAAACGTCCCCATCTGTTGACTCAGGGATCGAAACGTGGCTGCACGATCCGTTAGAGCCATGCGGATAAGATACCTGTCATCTCGTCTGCTAGTGATACGAGGGCGTTGGGGTCCGTGAGGCGTTCCGTATTACCCTCCTGAACCCACCGATTCCATATTCTACCAACAGTCATTGGATCTCGACCAACGCGAGCAGCAATGTCGCGATACGATAAACCGCAATCGCGATAGGCTACAATCCGGCCTTTACCAAAGTCGGAAACGTTATGGTACGCATTTCTCCTCCCTACACGAGGCATCACAACGTTTCACCAAGCAACGCCTGTCAACTGCTGTTTGTGTATGAGAACTCTTTTGGGAACTTTCCTCATGTCAGCACGTTGTAGGTGTCGCCACCGGCGCCAACCTTGTGTGAATGCTCTGAAAAGCTAATCATTTGCATACCTCAGCATCGTCTTTCTGTCGGTTAAATTTCGCGTCTGTAGCATGTCATTTTGGTGGTGTAGCAATTTTAATGGTCAGTAGTGTAATTTGGTGTATTGGAATACTGAATAAAACCAACCTGCTTTCTGAAAAAAAATGTGTTTCCTTGCCTATTGAATGTCTCTTGCGTTGTTACTGGTGAAAAATGAGAAATCATATTATTCTGTACGAGGACAGAATTCACGTCTAGCGTTGCTCTATTTGACAATATGACCTAATTGTGACTAGCGAGTTGAACGAACCAGCAGTTAGGGAAGATGATGAAGCATCTTGAATAATCAAAGAGAACAGGATCCGTGGTCGCTTGATCCTCGGCATCGACTACTGTCTTCCAAACGTCCTATTCATTTTACGCAGACTAATTATGTGTAGAGAAGTTCTGGTGCAATCATTTAACCTCGGCATATTTTTTGAGAGTTCTGTAGTGTTGATAACTTCTGCAGTAAACACTCTTATCATCCAGGCACTGAGTTTAATTTCATATCGACGTCTCTTCTAGTGTACATCTTATTTTATTCGTAAGTACATTACAGATTTATTTGGTAGAAAGGAATTCTACAGTTGAGAACGTAAGGAAAAGAAATTATATTAATGCACAATAACAAAAACGATGGCTGCTGCTCTTATTACTTCTCAGAATACGATAAGTAGACGGCACGTATTTCTTTTCATAAAAGATTCGAGCATGTTAGAATGTTATCATGTGAGATCTGGAGAATTTGCTCCGTGGTTTAAAAAGTAGGAGAAAATTTTATTAACGTCTTAACCAAGCCAAACAAAGTAGTAGAGCAATAAAATTCCCTTACATTTGACGAAAATTGTTGTACGCAGTTGTTTACTTAAAATTAACGCTTATTAAAATTAAGATTTTAGTACTTACGCCTTCCATTGTGCTGAGCTCCAGATGATACTGGGCGTCTTAAAGACCAATGCAGTTTTCAGTGTGGAAGCAGCCTATATCTTATCAGTGAACGTTATCGAGTTGAATGGACAGTAGTCTCGCACTGAGATAAAGCAGCCAACGCCGGAAATACACCAGTGAGCAGTAACTTCTACGGATGAGAAGAACAAATCCGTGCTCTTCTGAGATTCTGAGAGATGGTAAACCAAGAGCTGGCCCTATATCTATGGCGAGGTGAACGACTGCTTAACTGCCTCTATGCGCACTAATTTTGTCTTCGTGCTTCCGAGAGGAGGTCCCTGTACGGGTACGGAAAAATATAGACACTCTCTGGTAGTCAATACTAATGGAACAAAATGACATAACGTTGCAATTCTTACATGAGGGGAAGGTTACTTTAAGTGTTCAAAGTGACCCCATTAGCAGCCAAACAACGTGGATGCTGCTCAACTGTTGGCCGAACTATGGCTGTCACTGTTGAAGGTGTGATGCCCGCACAGCATGCCTCGATAGTTTCTCGTAGCTCGTTCAGGTAGGCCTAACTGGCTTTGGTTGATCAATTTAATTTTGCAAGGACCCCCATAAGTAGAAGTCAAGACGAGTAAGGTCTGGAGACATTGGTGGGTACTCAACAACTCCTCTTCGACCTATACATCGTCCAGGTAGATTTTCATCCAAGTAGGCTCTGACATCTCAATGGTAGTGAGGCGGAGTGACTTGTAGTAGGTAGCATCTTTCATTTCCACATACTTCTCGGATGTCAGGTAAAATCGATGTTTGCAGCGTATCAATTTCGGTACCTTCAAAGAAGGGGTTTATAAGTGACCTGAACAAATACAGCTACAGTAGACTATTGGGTATTTCATTCAGTTTAATTTTAATAGTTTTAACACTTGTATTTAAAAAAAAACTGTTCACTGTATGAATTTTCAAGCAATCGTGTATAAAGAAGGATGGGCCAGTTAAACTAAGCTATGATAAATCACACCACACATTAACATCCGGTTGATTAACATGTTTGTCCACGTGAAAGTGAGGATTTTCAGGAGCTCAATACATATAGTTGTGGCGGATTACAGTTCCATTCAGTTTGAATTACCCCTCGTGAGACCAGATAACCATCCCTGCATACTGTTAATCCTCGCGAAGCGTGCCTTCAAACCAGTCACAGCATTCCATCCTTCAATCCGTATTGTCCTCGTTCATAGCCTGTAGCGATTTTGGACTGGACACTTTCCACTTCGCAGTCTTAAGATTTCGTAGTACGGTTGATCGACTTACTCCGATTTCACGTGCGCCCTGTTTCACAAATTTTTGAGGTGACCTAGTAAAATGTTGCAACACAACAGCGCAGGAAGCTGCACTTGTTGATCTTTTTGGTCGGCCAGACCTTTTCCTTGTGCACACCCTGAACAATATTGTCGGCTTCAAACTTATCCTGAATACGATAAATTATTGTATACACTCCTGGAAATGGAAAAAAGAACACATTGACACCGGTGTGTCAGACCCACCATACTTGCTCCGGACACTGCGAGGGGGCTGTACAAGCAATGATCACACGCACGGCACAGCGGACACACCAGGAACCGTGGTGTTGGCCGTCGAATGGCGCTAGCTGCGCAGCATTTGTGCACCGCCGCCGTCAGTGTCAGCCAGTTTGCCGTGGCATACGGAGCTCCATCGCAGTCTTTAACACTGGTAGCATGCCGCGACAGCGTGGACGTGAACCGTATGTGCAGTTGACGGACTTTGACCGAGGGCGCATAGTGGGCATGCGGGAGGCCGGGTGGACGTACCGCCGAATTGCTCAACACGTGGGGCGTGAGGTCTCCACAGTACATCGATGTTGTCGCCAGTGGTCGGCGGAAGGTGCACGTGCCCGTCGACCTGGGACCGGACCGCAGCGACGCACGGATGCACGCCAAGACCGTAGGATCCTGCGCAGTGCCGTAGGGGACCGCACCGCCACTTCCCAGCAAATTAGGGACACTGTTGCTCCTGGGGTATCGGCGAGGACCATTCGCAACCGTCTCCATGAAGCTGGGCTACGGTCCCGCTCATCGTTAGGCCGTCTTCCGCTCACGCCCCAACATCGTGCAGCCCGCCTCCAGTGGTGTCGCGACAGGCGTGAATTGAGGGACGAATGGAGACGTGTCGTCTTCAGCGATGAGAGTCGCTTCTGCCTTGGTGCCAGTGATGGTCGTATGCGTGTTTGGCGCCGTGCAGGTGAGCGCCACAATCAGGACTGCATACGACCGAGGCACACAGGGCCAACACCCGGCATCATGGTGTGGGGAGCGATCTCCTACACTGGCCGTACATCTCTGGTGATCGTCGAGGGGACACTGAATAGTGCACGGTACATCCAAACCGTCATCGAACCCATCGTTCTACCATTCCTAGACCGGCAAGGGAACTTGCTGTTCCAACAGGACAATGCACGTCCGCATGTATCCCGTGCCACCCAACGTGCTCTAAAAGGTGTAAGTCAACTACCCTGGTCAGCAAGATCTCCGGATCTGTCCCCCATTGAGCATGTTTGGGACTGGATGAAGCGTCGTCTCACGTGGTCTGACGTCCAGCACGAACGCTGGTCCAACTGAGGCGCCAGGTGGAAATGGCATGGCAAGCCGTTCCACAGGACTACGTCCAGCATCTCTACGATCGTCTCCATGGGAGAATAGCAGCCTGCATTGCTGCGAAAGGTGGATATACACTGTACTAGTGCCGACATTGTGCATGCTCTGTTGCCTGTGTCTATGTGCCTGTGGTTCTGTCAGTGTGATCATGTGATGTATCTGACCCCAGGAATGTGTTAATAAAGTTTCCCCTTCCTGGGACAATGAATTCACGGTGTTCTTATTTCAGTTTCCAGGAGTGTATATTGGTGGCTTGGTTCCGCGCACATTACACCATTGTCGTTGTACCTCCATCATGCTTTCGTATTTCTAGTGCCACTTCAACTGCTCAAACGACAACCTTACTTCATTCACTGCTGCACTGCCACCTGCTGGAAAACGAGCGCCAAGATCTTTTGAGAAAGCAATGGAATGCGCTTCCGCGCAAAATTGCAATGATATATCATGTTATTCCAAAGATATTAACTATCAGAGTGCCTGCCAAAGAGTTAAAAAAAAGGAAGAGTGTAGTCATTACGTCACAACCTTGAAGCCGATGTCCGCCAACTATACTAGCCCATTCGTACCTCCATAGTTCACCGCGTTGATACTTCCTCATGACGTGACTCTGACGCGCCCAGGTCAAGTTTCGACAGTGTTAGGTGCTTTGTTTGTGTGAAGACGTAGTTGTTTCATCAAAAATACCACCTTGCGATGTTTGCGGGAGTATTAATTGATCCTATCGTAATCTAAAGTTTAAAGGAATTACATTTCATTCGTAAGTGGAACAATTCAAGCAATATTTTCTTTGTATACACGAATTATTGCTGCACTGTTTACTTTTATTGTAATGGTTTAATTTCTGTCATTTCAGTTTGGATCTGCCTCACTTTACTGTGTCTGTTCTTGCGTAAGCGTAGCAGTTCAGGCAATGTTTTCTTTTGTATACACGAATTATTGTTGCACTGTTTACTTTTACTGCAATGGTTTTATTTCTGTCACTTGAGTTTATATTTGCCTTACTTTATTCAGTGTCCGTTTTTCCTCTTCTTTATTGTGTTTTTGATTGCCTTCAAAGGCGCAAACGCTCCGACATCCGAGCCACACTATATCGACGGCCTCGTCCCCGCTCAACACACGGCTACGTAACCGCGCTCATTGTTGGGGCAGTATCTCGTGCCATAAATTCCTCTCGCCGATGATTGTTATTCATTGTTCACATTTCCTCCCACTTTAAAAAAGATTGTGGATAGAACAGCCCAAGAGAGCGGTCATGTGTGCATGAGTTTTGTGTGTATGATTGTATGAATGTGTATCTATGCTGTGCTTCCTTTCTGAAGACGCCTTTGGCTAAAAATTTATGTGAACTCTCTTTTCGTTGTGCCTGCTTTGTGCTCGGCGTGTGAGTAACAATCTACCCGTTTCACAGTATAGTTATTCTGCCATGAAGTTTGTTATAAATAATCCACTGCACTTCAACAGGAACAATTGTGTACATAATTACAATACCAGAAGAAAAAAATTACATTCATTACGCCACATTAAGGTTGTCAGTAGCACAAACAGGGATTCAGAAAGCTGCAGCCAGAAGTTTTGATTACTTACCCATTGATAAAAATGTCTGACGCAGAACAAAGTAAAATTTGAAACCAAAATCAAAACGTTTCTCATTGATGACTACTCCCATTCTGCGGAAGGTTATCTATTACTGTAATGTGTAAATAGTAACATACTGACACCGGCCGGAGTGGTCGAGCGGTTCTACGCGCTACAGTCTGGAACCGCACGACCGCAACGGTTGCAGGTTCGAATCCTGCCGTGGGCATGGACGTGCGTGATGTCCTTAGGTTAGTTAGGTTTAAGTAGTTCTAAGTTCTAGGGGACTGATGACCACAGCAGGTGAGTCCCATAGTGCTCAGAGCCATTTGAGCCAAAAACAGACATATGTCAGTATGTCAAATGGTTCAAATGACTCTGAGCACTATGGGACTTAATTTCTGAGGTCATCAGTCCCCTAGAACTTAGAACTACTTAAATCTAACTAACCCAAGGACATCACACACATCCAGGCAGGATTCGAACCTGCGACAATAGCGGTCGCGCTGTTCCAGACTATAGCGCCTAGAACCGCTCGGCCACACCAGCCGGCTATGACTGTTTTTAATTTAAAAACAGTAAAAACTTATAAATTATCAGCATGGGGTCATATTTACAAAAAAAATTGATGTCAATGTATAATGACTCATGATTAGGATTTATCGTGCAAATGGTACATGAACATAATACTAAGTAAGTAACTATTGATATACCACAAGGCATGTTGTAGACTTATATACCTTGAAAACCTCAAAATGAAATTCAAAACTAATATAACGCAGATGATCAAAGGAGACGTACATTCCAATTGTACAACGTTTGGTTACTCCTGAGAAACTGACAGAGTTACTGGCGAGAAATATTTCGAGAGGAGAAGTAAATAGCTAGGCCTACATCTTACATGTTTAAAATTGTATCGCTTTTTTACCCTGTAAGTTATTATTATTGACCAAACACTGGCCGCCCGGTGTGGCCGAGCGGTTCTAGGAGTTTCAGTCTGAAACCGGGCGACCGCTACGGTCGCAGGTTCGAATCCTGCCTCTGGCATGGATGTGTGTGATGTCCTTATGTTAGTTAGATTTAAGTCGTTCTAAGTCTAGGGGACTGATGACCTCAGATAGTGTTCAGAGCCATTTGAACCAAACGCTGAATGGCGCATCACAGGTAAGATTTCAGAGTGAGAAGATGGGTAAACTACAATAAGACTAATTCACTGGCAATCTAATGAAACGCAAAGAAATCTATTCTTCATGGAGTATACCTCTATGCAGTTCTGCTTCTTTGACATTTCAGTAATCATTCACTTTGTTGACGTGCATAAGAAACGATAGCATGCCTTGCTTCTTTCCTCGTTGCAGACGTTTGTGGGCTAGCAAAAAACATGTAAGTAAACTTTTTGCAAACATGAACACTAAAAATGTTGTGCATACGAGCTGAAAGCTGAAAATGTACCGAACAAGAAGCAGTACCGATACCAGTAAGCAAAAAGCGTTGATTTCGGTGTTCCAGTTTCATTTGCTATCGATACAGCTACAGTAAAAGTGGAATTAAATGAATTACGAAAGCATACATTTCACATCACTTCCTTCTGCTTCTGATTACCCGAAATATAGCAGCAAGAAGCAAGTTACGTTAACGAGGCCAAATGTGTCGTATTACTAAATCAAAGACGCACTGGAGAACAGAAAAACGTACGAAATCGCCTCTCTTACGCTATGTTGTTCATTTAAGCACTATAAAATCAAATGTGTGTGAAATCTTATGGGACTTAACTGCTTACACACCACTTAACCTAAATTATCCTAAGGACAAACACACACACCCATGCCCGAAGGAGGACTCGAACCTCCGCCGGGATCAGCCGCACAGTCCATGACTGCAGCGCCTGAGACTGCTCGGCTAAGCACTACAATTTTAGTATTTAAAACAGCTGTTGCGCGGCCACGACCGGAATAATGAACAAGACACAATCGTAAACAGTAGTCTGCCTTTTTTTTTGGGCTACTTAAAATAGCGGCATGCCCCGCCCACTTGGGCTTAAAAACAATGTTCACCGTAAGTCTGTGGTGCCACTTCCCATCTTTTTTTACCTCCATGGTGTCTACATTTTTCTGGATCCCTCTGTATACCAAGATTCCTCGCTTCCTATGTTCACGGAACCTTGTAAATAGCTTTCGCGGAATAATTGGCACCTATCTTCAAGAATCTGCTTTTCAAAACTTCTGGGACAAAGGAACATGGGAACAATAGCGCTGCCATACATCCTGCCGTTAAACCTATTTGGTGTGGGATCCAACACTATAATTACGAGGCGCGTTCAGTAAGAGTTGCAATATTTTCCTTTCTGAAAGCAGGTTGGTTTTGTTCAGGATTCTAATACACCATATTATTCCCCATTCGTCAGGCTACAAAATCCTATTTTTCAATATAATTTACGATCAATACTACGGCCATACGCCACCTGTATGCCCGCATTGGATCACTCTACTAGTCGACGAGGACTCAACGCCTTGCTGCGTCAATAACCTTCCCATCATCCATCTTCTGCATTCCACGAACTGCGTCCTTCGTTGGATCAAACAGATGGATGTCTTCTGCAGGTGTGAGATCCTGACTGTAAAGTGGATGAGGAAGAACAGCCCAATGACGTTTTGAGAGCACTACCAACAGAAACGTCCAGTTAATCAGCGAGGTGTTTGATTGTGATCTGTTGACCATTTCGAATGAAAGTGTCCGCACGTTCTAGTATTGCAAGAGACACAATGTGCAGCCGCCAGACAAACGAGAGATAGGACAGAGTTTCGTGACCTTGTTGCAATGATGGTAGACACCTTTCCCAACGACTCGCCATGCTTTTGTTCACTGTCAGGTCTCCGTAGACATTCTGCAAGTGTTTGTGAATATCTGTGATTCTCTGGTTCTCCGAAAAAAAAAGTCAGTGACAGCTATCTGCTTGGAAGGAACCTCCGTTACACACGCTATTTTGAACACTACGAATAGTGCCACCACTATCGGAACTTTATGAAACTATACGGGCTGAAGAGGGAATACTCCGCAATCTCCCACAACTTCCGCACTTTTTCAACCGAAATAGGCAAAAAATACGATGTATTACTTGTTGAACGCCTCTCGTATAATGGACCCCAAGCGTGTTTTGGGAGTTGTTTGGGGAAGAGACAAAAGGTCTCATCGGATTAGGGAAGGATGGAAAGGAAGTCGGCCGTGCGCTTTCAAAGGAACCATCCAGGCTTTTTCCTGGAGCGATTCAGGGAAATCACGGAAAACCTAAATCAGGATGGCCGGACTCGAATTGAACCGTAGTCGTCCCGAATACGAGTCCATTGTGCTAACCACTGCGCCACCACGCTCGGCGTATTTTGTAAACATCTCCCCTGTACGCTGATTATCTTTTCGCATTATCCTATACTGCAATATACTCCATCTTTGAATAAGCCTATGTGATCATTCCATTTCATATCCTCACACCCAGGAATCTGTACAAGTTGATCGCAGTTGTTATCACTGATTTGTTGTCGTAATATACTACGTTTTTGCGTTTTGTGCAGTCCATAATTTAGCATTTGTGATTTAAAGCAAGTTGCCAATCTTTGCTCGTCTTTGAAACCTTATCAAGACTTCCAAGAACTTTTGTGCAGCTTTTATCAGCTAGCCTTTATTATCTGTAACTGCATCATCTCCAAAAAAATGTTCAAATGTATGTGAAATCTTATGGGACTTAACTGCTAAGATCATCAGTCCCTAAGCTTACACACTACTTAACCTAAATTATCCTAAGGACAAACACACACACCCATGCCCGAGGCAGGACTCTAACCTCTTCCGGGACCAGCCGCACAGTCCATGACTGGCCGCCCGTAGACCGCTCGGCTAATCCCGCGCGTCCTGCATTATCTGCAAAACATTCTTAGGTTGCCATTGTTGCCTGCCAGATCATTGATACACACGTGAAAGCAAAACAAAAAACAACGCTCCACGGAGGAATTATCAGAATTAGACGAGAATAGGTATATGTGATGTACATATACAGACAAATGTTTACAGTTTCAGGAAAAATGGATGATTCGTTCAAGAGAAAGAGCTTCAGAAACTAAGCAAGTTAGTAACTCGTTGGTCCACCTCTGGCACTTACGCAAGCAGTTATTCGGCTTGTCATTGACTGACAAAGTTGTCGGATGTATTCCGGAGGGATATCGTGCCAAATCCTGTCCAATTGGCACCTTAGATCGTCTGGTTGGAGGGGCTGCCTATAATGGTCCAAACGATCTCAACTGGGGAGAGATGTGGCGACCTTGCTGGCCAAGGAGGGTTTGGCAAGCACGAAGACAAGCAGTGGAAACTGTCGCCTTGTGCAGGCGGGCATTTTCTTGCTGAAAAGAAAGCCCAGAATAACTTGCCATGAGGAGAAATAAAAGGGGGCACAAAATATCGTCGACGTACGTCTGTGCTGTAAGGGTGGCACGGGTGACAACCAAAGGGGTCCTGCTACGAAATAAAATGACGCCCCAGACTTTCACTCCTGGCTGACGGACCGTATGGCAGGCGACCTTCCAGAGCGTCTCCAGACACGTCTTCGCTGGTCGTCGGGGCTCGGTTCGAAGCGGGACTCACGACTGAAGACAATTCTACTCTAATGAATGAGATTCCAGGCTAAGACGTGTTTGGAGTCGCCCCGGACAGCGGTGTGACACCAACCTGATGGTCCCCCGCAGTACGGCCCAACCAGGAGTGACCGTCTGGGATGGCATTTCTTTAAATAGCAGGACCCTTGCAGCACAGCAGTACGTCGACGAGATTTTACGCTCCGTTTTGTTGCCCTCCATGACAATCCATTTTGCGCTTGCATTTCGGCAAGATAATACACCCGCCTCCCCCCATCTCCCCCCTCCCCCCGCAAAAGGTGAGTGTTTCTACTGCTTGTCTTCATGTTTGCTAAACTCTACTTTGGCCAGAAAGGTCACCGGATTTCTCCCCAAATGAGAACATTCGGAGAATTATGGGCTGGGCCCTCCAACCAACTCAGGATTTTGACCATTTAACGCACCAATTGTACAGAATTTGGCACAATATTCCTCAGCAGAACATCCAACAAGTCTATCAATCAATGTGAATCTGAATAACTGCTTGCATAAGGGCCAGAAATGGACCAACGCATTCTTGATTTACTCAATTTGTGAAGCTGTTTCTCTCGAATATTTCATCCAATTTTCCTGAAATCGTGATCATTTGCTTGTCTGTACATGTACATCAACAACTACCGAATTCCGTTCCATTCACACGATTCATAATTCATTCCTGGTGCGTCTTTAAATAAATAAATAAACAGCTGAGGTCCCAACGTACTTTTCTTGGATGTGTCTGAAGTTACTTTTCCACTTGAAGGTTTATCGTGCTAAAGGAGCTAAGCGCCAGTTTTGCGTAAACTGTGTTTGCTATTTAGTTAGGCGGTATGGGAAGAGGTCTTTCATATACTAAAAGAACTACCTCCAATTATGGCTGACGTAGGTGCTTCGATGGCCAGTGGATGGCATGAAAGGTAACTTCTACGACTTGTACACGCTAAATAGGACAATTGCACAACGTCTTACACAAGCTGGCTTTACCGGATGTAGAGATGATACACTTCCACTTTCTCCTGTCGATTTGTATCCTCTCAGTGGCGTCTCTTCATCGGCGAAACAATAGACAGTGGAAATATCATGAATAATTCAGCAAAGGAAAGCAACAGAAAACTGGTAACTCTAAAAGAAAGAATGAGAAAAGATGTGGAAGCATTTTGTCGCTGATGGTACAACGAACATCATAGCAACAGCTCGCAGTAAGCAACAATTTAAAGTTGTTGGCCTGCCGCTGTAGTCGAGCGGTTCTAGGCGCTTCCGCCGGAACCTCGCGGCTGCTACGGTCGCAGGTTAGAATCCTGCCGCGGGCATGGATGTGTGTGATGTCCTTAGGTTACTTAGGTTTAATTAGTTCTAAGTTCTAGGCGACTGATGACCTCAGAAGTTAAGTCGCTTAGTGCTCAGAACCATTTTTGAGCCTTACGTTTCTTAGGTTTACGTAGGTCTAAGTCTAGGGGATTGATGACCTCCGATATTAAGTCTCATAGTGCTTGGAGCCATTTGAACCATTTGAAAATTGTTGAAATGAAAGTCAGTTATTTTATGGATTTTCAGCAAGCAGCTGAACTGGCTTATGGATTAAAATCAGTACGCCTGGGATAATTCAGATAAAAAACACATTTGGTGAAATGTTGATGTTGTTGTTGTCTTCGGTCATGAGAAAGGTTTGATGCAGCTTTCCATGGTACTCTATCCTGTGCAAGCTTCTTCATCTCCCAGTACTTACTGCAACCTACATCCTTCTGAATCTGCTCAGTGTATTCATCTCTTGGTCTCCGTCTACGATTTTTACCTTCCACGCTGCCCTCCAATGGTATATTTGTGATCCCTTGATGCCTCAGAACATGTCCTACCAACTGGTCCGTTCTTCTCGTCAAGTTGTGCCACAAACTCCTCTTCTCCCCAATTCTATTCAGTACCTCCTCATTAATTATGTGATCTACCCATCTAATGTTCAACATTCTTCTGTAGCACCACATTTCGAAAGCTTCTATTCTCTTCTTGTCCAAACTATTTATCGTCTATGTTTCACTTCCATACATGGCTACACTCCATACAAATACTTTCAGAAAAGACTTCCTGACACTTAAATCTATACTCGATGTTAACAAATTTCTCTTCTACAGAAACGCTTTCCTTGCCATTGCCAGTCTACATTCTTCGGCCATTATCACTTATTTTGCTCCCCAAATAAGAAAACTCCTTTACTACTTTAAGTGTCTCATTTCCTAATCTAATACCCTCAGCATCACCCGACTTAATTGGACTACATTCCATTATCTTCGTTTTGCTTTTGTTGATGTTCATCTTATATCCTCCTTTCAAGACACTGTCCATTCCATTCAACTGCTCTTCCAAGTCCTTTGCTGTCTCTGACAGAATTACAATGTCATCGGCGAAGTTTTTATTTCTTCTCCATGGACTTTAATATCTACTCCGAATTTTTCTTTTGTTTCCTTTACTGCTTGCTCAATATACAGATTGAATAACATTGGGGACAGGCTACAACCCTGTCTCACTCCCTTCCTAACCGCTGCTTCCCTTTCATGCCCCTCGACTCTTATAACTGCCATCTGGTTTCTGTACAAATTGTAAATATCCTTTCGTTCCCTGTATTTTACCCCTGCCACCTTTAGAATTTGAAAGAGAGTATTCCAGTCAACATTGTCAAAAGTTTTCTCTAAGTCTACAAGAGCTAGAAATGTAGGTTTGCCTTTCCTTAATCTTTCTTCTAAGATAAGTCGTAATGTCAGTATTGCCTCACGTGTTCCAACATTTCTGCGTAATCCAAACTGATCTTCGCCGAGGTCGGCTTCTACCAGTTTTTCCATTCGTCTGTAAAGAATTCGCGTTAGTATTTTGCAGCTGTTACTTATTAAACTGATAGTTCGGTAATTTTCACATCTGTCAACACCTGCTTTCTTTGGGATTGGTATTATTATATTCTTCTTGAAGTCTGAGGGTATTTTGCCTGTCTCATACATCTTGCTCAGCAGATGGTAGAGTTTTGTCAGGACTGGCTCTCCCAAGGCTGTCAGTAATTCCAATGGAATGTTGTCTACTCCCGGGGCCTTGTTTCGACTCAAGTCTTTCAGTGAACTGTCAAACTCTTCACGTAGAATCGTATCTCCCATTTCATCTTCATCTACATCCTCTTCCATTTCCATAATATTGTCCTCAAGTACATCGCCCTTGCATAGACCCTCTATATACCCCTTCCACCTTTCTGCTTTCCCTTCTTTGCTTAGAACTGGGTTTCCATCTGAGCTCTTGATGTTCATACAAGTGGCTCTCTTTTCTCCAAAGGTCTCTTTAATTTTCCTTTAGGCACTATCTATCTTACCACTAGTGAGATAAGCCTCTACATCCTTACAATTGTCCTCTAGCCATCCCTGCTTAGCCATTTTGCACTTCCTGTCGATCTCATTTTTGAGACGTTTGTATTCCTTTTTGCCTGCTTCATTTACTGGATTTTTATATTTTCTCCTTTCATCAATTAAATTCAATATTTCTTCTGTTACCCAAGGATTTCTACTAACCCTCGTCTTTTTACCTACTTGATCCACTGCTGCCTTCACTACTTCATCCCTCAAAGCTACTCATTCTTCTTCTACTGTACTTCTTTCCGCCATTCCTGCCATTTGTTCCCTTACTCTCTCCCTGAAACTCTGTACAACCTCTGGTTTAGTCAGTTTATCCAGGTCCCATGTTCTTAAATTCCCACCATTTTGCAGTTTCTTCAGTTTCAGTCTACAGTTCATAACCAATAGATTGTGGTCAGAGTCCACATCTCCCCCTGGAAATATCTTACAATTTAAAACCTGGTTCCTAAATCTCTGTCTTACCATTATATAGTATATTTGATGCCTTCTAGTATCTCCAGGATTCTTCCATGTATACAACCTTCTTTTATTATTCTTGAACCAAGTGTTAGCTATATTGGCGAAATAGAGGGATGGAAAAGATCAAGAGTGTTGGAAAAAGGATGGCGGAGTGAAGATTTCGAAACGATAATATCCAATGAAGTCACTGGTGCAATACAATTGTATTCGGAGAAGAAAAGATACCTCACAAGTGTAGTGGAATTCCCACCAGAGGTGCTCAAACAGTTTTACTGTGAGTTATGCCAAGACTGAACAGTAAAATGGTTAGTAGAGATAGAAATATTACAAGACTCGTTTGCTTGCTTAGCCCGTTTAGCATTTCAGCGAAAATGTAGAAAAGCTACTGTTTATTTGTTATTTTCGACTCATGACAAGTGATAACCTGATTTGCTAAAGTGAATGAGTAACTGTTAATGTGGAGTTATTGCATGTTTATGTTCATATTTTTGAATAAAGTTTATTCTGAATAACCTGTGAAGTACATCTTGTTACTTAGCGACTTTAGCATGATAACCCTTCATTTGTCCCTATCCAAGGTAACATCTTTTAACACTGAAAGGAAAAACTGTTTAACAATTATATAAGGAGATTATTGTTTTGAACAACAGACTCCAGACCACGGTCGAGCACAAGGGTTGCCATCTTGTCGCTAGTTTTCGCAAGGTGCAGTAACAGCAGTAACAGTTACAACCAACGCTTGCAACTGTATTAACAGACCACAAAACTATTATTGTTTAACGCGTTACGATACCATTCGGCCGGCTGGAGTGGCCGAGCGGTTCTAGGCGCTTCAGTCTGGAACCGCGCGCCCGCTGCCGTCGCAGGTTCGAATCCTGCCTCGAGCATGGATGTGTGTGATGTCCTTAGGTTAGTTAGGTTTAAGTAGTTCTAAGTTATAGGGGACTGATGACCACGGATGTTGAGTCCCATAGTGCGCAGAGCCATTTGAACCATTTTTTTGATACCATTCGAAAAGATGGATTCACGCTTACTCACCTCATTGATTGCAAAATTATCCACAACGGTTTTAAATAAAGTCCAGGGAGACACTTCTTGTAGGAGCAGTATTACGTAAAGCAAACAGTGTATTGTCTCCTATGCCTTTGAATCAAAGATTTCAGGGAAAAAAATGTAATGGACAGTCAAACGAAAACGACACAGATGGGGAGGAAAGTACGTAAACTGTTTATTATTTCACAACAATCGTCATCACTGTTAAAACATTTGCCGGCCGGAGTGGCCGAGCGGTTTTAGGCGCTACAGTCTGGAACAGCGCGACCGCTACGGTCGCAGGTTCGAATCCTGCCTCGGGCATGGATGTGTGTGATTTCCTTAGATTAGTTAGGTTTAAGTAGTTCTAAGTTATAGGGGACTGGTGATCTCAGATGTCGAGTCCCATAGTCCTAAGAGCCATTTGAACCATTTGTTAATACATTTGTCGCACTGTGAAACAAGACGGATGTGTAATGGAATTAGAGCGAAACTTTTGCAGCGTCCCGAAACAACTTTGGCAATATGTGGGCGCCTACGTTGCAGGAGCCCTTACAAATCCACTATAAAGTCCCGATCTCTCTCCCCATGCCATTTCCATATTTTTGGGGCCCTGAAGAAAGACTTTAGAGGCCGTTGGTTTCCCTCGGACGAAGAGATGCATGCCTGGGCGCAATCATGGTTTCGTAGGTAACCGCAAGCTTTTTACCAGCAGGTCAATAACCATCTTGTCATACAGTGGGATAAATGTATTAACAGCTATAGCGATTGATTTTGAAATAAGAAACTTGTTTCCATCTGTCCCGTTTGCATTTCACCACCCTTTATAAAAGTGGGATACAGCGAGTATTTTCTGCACAGTTGTTCTTGGTACGCTCAAAATGTTTTCTCGTATCTGGCACGTTGCTAGTTAGGAGAGTAACAGTATGGGTCAGTTGGCAATGAGAATAGAATTGGACTGAGACAAGGACAAGATATCATACTTTGGATCCTATGAGAATTACGATGCTTTATATTAAAATAAAAGCACCAGAAAGGATAGAAAATAACTGAATTTGACTCATTGTGCTTATACAGTACAGTAGGAAGAACATTTCCTTAAATTTGTGTGATGATTCTGGGGTTTAAAGGGCGCCACCACTGGCAGCATCAGTGACTCTAATCTGGCTGGTTATCGAGTCGGGCTGTGCTTACATGACAGATGCGGTCCGTCATTCCGTACTGCTTCATCTCTATACCTAGAATCCGCCAATCGTAGTGGCTGAAGAGTGGAGACGTGCCAGACTCACAGCAACTCATGACCAGATGTTTTCAGTGTGAGTGAGATGTGGAGATCGTGCTGGCAAGGGAAACTGTTCAACACTCTTTGTACCGAGGTACGTCAGGACAGCACGGGCCGCATGCAGTCTCGCGTTATCTTGCTGAAAGATAGCGTCACTGATATCTCGAAGCTATGGCGCATCTAGCGACTTTAGTACGCCAGAAATGAAGCGCTTGCTGATCAAAGTACTGGCTACGCTGATGCTGCTCAGTATCCACTACACGTTCCGCCTTTCTTTAAAATTGTACGATCAATAGAGACGTAGTACGGGTTCAGAAATATTGTTCTTGTGAAACACAACTGGCCCTTTAATCACACGAAATAGTGGGAGCTATCGACAGGGGCACTCAAATTAACTCCGTATTTCCAGATTTCCAGGATGTTTTTGAGACCGTTGCTCACAAGCCACTTCTAATCAAATTATGTCTCCGTTGTGCGACTGATTCATGATTTTCTGTCAGAAACGTCACAGACCGTAGTAACTGACGAGAGGTCATCGAATGAAACTGAAGTGGCATCTGGCATTCGCCAAGGAAATCTTATACGTCCTCTGCTGTTCCTAATCTATGTGAACGATTTAGGGGAGAATTTGAGCTGCGCTCTCAGAATGCTTGCACACGATGTTGACATTTCTCACCATCTAGTAAACTCATCATAATAGCCGGCCGCGGTGGTCTCGCGGTTCTAGGCGCGCAGTCCGGAACCGTGAGACTGCTACGGTCGCAGGTTCGAATCCTGCCTCGGGCATGGATGTGTGTGACGTCCTTAGATTAGTTAGGTTTAAGTAGTTCTAAGTTATAGGGGACTGATGACCACAGCAGTTGAGTCCCATAGTGCTCAGAGCCATTTGAACCATCACAATATCAAAAACAATTGAAAAATGATTTAGACAAGATAGCTGTATGGTGCGAAGAGTGGCAATCGACCTTAAATAATGAAAAGTGAGTGTTCATCCACATGACTACTAAAAGGAATCTGTTAACTTTCGTTTACAAGGTAAAGCACGCAAACCTAAAAACTTTAAATTCAACTAAATACATAGAGATTACAATTAAGAACAACTTAAATTGGAACGATCACATAAATACTGTTGTGGGTGATGAGAACAAAAGACTAAGTGTTAATGGCAAAACACCTAGAAGGTGTAACAGGTCTACTAAAGAGACTGCTTACACTACGCTTGTCCCTCCTAGAGTATTACCGTGCGTTAAGGGATCCTTAGCAGATAGAAATTAAGTAGGACATCGAAAAAGACAAAGGAAGCGAAGCATGTTTTTAATGTCGCGAAATAAGGGAGAGAGTGTCACGGATATGACAGGCGAGCTGAGATCATGATCATTAAAACAAAGGCGAGATCCCTTCACGAAATGTCATTCACCAGCTCTCTCCTCAGAATGTGAAAATATCCTGTTGACATCCACCTACATAGGGAGGAACGATCACAGGAATAAAATACGAGAAATCAGAGCTCGCCCTGAAAGATTTTAAGTGTTTCTTTTTCCGGCACTGTGTTCGAGAGTAGAGCGGCAGAGAAATACAATGAGGTGACAAAAGTCATGGGATTGCGATATGCATATGTACGTAGTATCGTGTGCACGAGGTATAAAAGGGGCAGTGTATTGGTGAAGCTATCAATTGTCCTCGGGTGATTCATGTGAAAAAGTTTCCAACGTGATTGCCAGCGCACGACAGGAATTAAACTTTGAACGCGGAATGGTAGTTGGTGCCAGTTGCATGAGGCATTCCATTTCGGAAATCGTTAGGGAATTCAATATTCCGAGACCCACAGAGTCAATAATGTACCGAGAATACCAAATTTCAGGCATTACCTCTTACCACGGGCAACGCAGCACCGCTTGCATAGAATTGTGAGTATTAACAGACAAGCAACACTGCGTGAAGTAACCATAGAAATGACTGTGGGGCGTAAGAAAAACGTATACGCTAGGACAGTGCGGCAAAATCTGATGTTAATGGGCTGTGGCAGCAGACGACCGACACTAGTGTCTTCGCTAACAACACGACATCGCCTGCAGTGTCTCTCTTGGGCTCGTGACCATTTCCGTTGGACCCAAGACGGCCGGGAAACCGTTCTCCGGTCGGATAGTCCAGACTTTATTTATTAAGAGGTGATGGTAGGCCTCGAGTGTGGCGCAGATCCTACAAAGTCGTAGTCAAAAAGGCAGTCTGTAAGCTGGTGGATGGTGGCTCCATAGTTGCGCGGGTTGTCTTTACGTGGAATGGACTATGTCACTCTGACATTCGGTTGCTTGAAGACTATTTGCAGCCACTCATGGACTTCATGTTCCCAAACGACGAGAGAATTTTTATGCGTGACCATGCGCCAATTCACTGGGCCACAATCGTTCGTGATTGGTTTGAAGAACATTTTGGACAGTTCGAGCGAATGGTGTGGCCACCCAGATCGCCCGACATGAACCCCAGCGAACATTTATGGGATGTAATCGACGAGACAGTTGGTGCACAAAATCCTGCACCGGCAGTACTTTCACAATTATGGACGGTTATAGAGGCAGCATGGCTCAATATTTCTGCTGGGGACTTCCAGTGACTTATTAAGTCCATGCTTCGTCCAGTAGCTCCTCTACGCCGAGCGAAAGGAGGTCCGACACGATATTTGAATGTACCCCATTACTTTTGTCGGACGGAGAGGCTTCGTCCCGCAGGAGCCCTCAGTGGTTCATAAGGCCACAACAGGCCACAGCAGTCCACTCACCCACCGGTGGGTGGAACCTCCCCTCCCCCCGGAACGTCTTATACGGGTGTAACCCCAAATGTTTGCGTGGTAGAGTAATTATGGTGTTCGTGTACGTGGAGACAGTGTTTGCACAGCAATCGCCGACATAGTGTAACTGAGGCGGAATAAGGGAAACAGGCCGCATTCACCGAGGCAGACGGAAAACCTCCTTATAAACCATCCACAGGCTGGCTGGCACACTGGGCCTTGACACTAATCCGTGGGGCGGTTTCGTACCGAGGACCGGCAAGCCTTCCTGCTCGGGAAGCAGCACAGTAGACCACGCGGCTAGCTGGGCGGGCTGAACTGGAAGGTTGTCGTGCAGATGTAGAAGTGTACTGAACTGATAGCTCTGTCTCTGTGGTGGGTCAAGATGTGATTTCAGTTTGCGATGATCGATCTGTTTAAGGGGGAGAGGAGGTAGTCGACCCCCCTCCTCCTATTTGGTACGCCCATAATTGTCGTGCTGACAATTCGTGGTGCCCTGACGTCGTCACACTGTCCACGTGAAAAGCTAGACTGACTAGGCAGTAAACCCTTTAACGAACTGTTGCCATTTCCAGAGCAGTCGGTCGAGGTCGGTTAATTCACGAGAGGTGTATCGCACCAGCGGTTGGATTCCAGGTGCCGTACAGGAGGAGGCCTTGGGTAATTAAGGCAGCCGCTGGGCATCTTGAATGAGCAGCTACGGCCAGGATCATTGTTTCAAATGCGGACCACAAATTTCTCGTGGGGTCACTGGTTGTCCAGGCGTTAGTAGTGGCTCATGGTGCAACACCTGTCAGTTACCCAAAAAGGTATCTTGTATTATCAGTTCCTTATGTGTGCAGTTCGTAGGGCAACAAGAGATCTGGAAAGCATAAAATGTGCCATAGAGGTCTGCATAAACATCCTCGTCGAACAAAGCAACAGTTATCTTGCTAGCAGAACTCATAGGACAAGAAGTAAACATGTAATATCGATCACACACAAGCTATCAAGACGAAAATACCGCACAAAAATGAACTACTCTATACCAAAAAATCAGATATAACAATACGTCTACAACGAACGTCCATCCAACGTCTAAACACAAATTCCAACAAAGACAGCAAATGACAACATCGATATTACACACAAGGTGAAAACACCAGTCGAAAGTATAACAGGTACTTTTACGATCATAGTTACAGTTTACAATTTCTAGACTATCACCTACTAAAGTATTTACGGGACGACTGACGATGGGAATAAGCTGAAATGAGCTAATTGTGAACTACGCAATAGAACCGATATAAAGAGCAGTGTAACTGGCATATCATTATCGTAAAGGGAAAGTTGTTTGCGGTGCTGGGTCGCGCTGTGGTATTATACATACAATCGAAACCAGTTGTAACAACATCGTAGAGACCTGTGATTATAGCCCATAGTCGCAAAAACCGGATTTTAGCTTTGTTTTTTGATAACATTTCGGTATCTGTAAATTTTAGGCTGCATTAGAGTTAGCACAATATTCCTATAGTAATTACAATACAGTATTTGTGGAGAGGGTTTAAAGAGGAAATGTTCTTGTGTTTACGCAGTATGTACAGCAATAAAATCCCATCAAGTGTAAAAAATCTTTAATAAATGAAGAAAGAAACAACAACTACACTCCATACAAATACTTTCAGAAACGACTTTCTGACACTTAAATCTATACTCGATGTTAACAAATTTCTCTTCTTCAGAATCGCTTTCCTTGCCATTGCCAGTCTACATTTTATATCCTCTCTACTTCGACCATCATCAGTTATTTTGCTCCCCAAATAACAAAACTCCTTTACAGCTTTAAGTGTCTCATTTCCTAATCTAATTCATCTTATAACCTCCTTTCAAGGCACTGTCCATTTCGTTCAACTGCTCTTCCAAGTCCTTTGCTGTCTCTGACAGAATTACAATGTCATCGGTGAACCTCAAAGTTTTTATTTTTTCTCCATGGATTTTAATACCTACTCCTAACTTTTCTTTTGTTTCCTTTACTGCTTGCTCAATATACAGATAATAGCATCGGGGAGAGGCTACAATAATGTCTCACTCCCTTCCTGACCACTGTTTCCCTTTCATGACCCTCGACTCTTATAACTGCCATCTGGTTTCTGTACAAATTGTAAATAGCCTTTCGCTCCCTGTATTTTACCCCTGCCACCTTCAGAATTTGAAAAAGAGTATCCCACTCAACATTGTCAAAAGCTTTCTCTAAGTCTACAAATGCTAGAACGTTGGTTTGCCTTTCCTTAGTCTTTCTTCTAAGATAAGTCTTAGGGTCAGCATTGCCTCACGTGTTCCATCATTTCTGTCTAATCCAAACATCTTCGCCGAGGTCGGCTTCTACCAGTTTTTCCATTCGTCTGTAAAGAATTCGCGTTAATATTTTGCAGCTGTTACTTATTAAACTGATAGTTCGGTAATTTTCACATCTGTCAACACCTGCTTTCTTTGGGATTGGAATTATTATATTCTTCTTGAAGTCTGAGGGTATTTCGCCTGTCTCATACATCTTGCTCACCAGATGGTAGAGTTTTGTCAGGACTGGCTCTCCCAAGGCCGTCAGTAATTCCAATGGAATGTTGTCTACTCCCGGGGCCTTGTTTCGACTCAGGTCTTTCAGTGATCTGTCAAACTCTTCACGCAGAATCGTATCTCCCATTTAATCTTCATCTACATCCTCTTCCATTTCCATAATATTGTCCTCAAGTACATCGCCCTTGTATACACCCTCTACGTTTCCTTCTCTTCCTTTTCCTACTGTCGAATTTCATTTACCCATGACTATTAAATTTTCGTCTCCCTTCACTACCTGAATAATTTCTTTTATCTCATCATACATTTCATCAATTTCTTCATCATCTGCACAGCTAGTTGGCATGTAAACTTGTACTACTGTAGTAGGTTTGGGCTTCGTGTCTATCTTGGCCACAATAATGCGTTCACTATGCTGTTTGTAGTAGCTTACCCGCATTTCAATTTTTTTTTTCATTATTAAACCTACTTCTGCATTACCCCTATCAGTATGTTAACATTGAATGCTGCCTACACTTGGTCTGCGATTTAATTGTTGCACAGCTACAAATCCAACACGATAATCTTTCTGCTCATGTGGATTCTTCCCTTGCTGCAAATAAGTCCACTTTCTGACTCAAGCTATGTGATGTAGCTGTATGACCCTGAATATTGCGTATCCTTTCAGGCGCTAGTCGCATGGGGCCACTTGGGATCCTACATGGTGTTGAGTATGACACTTGCAGAGCCACTGATTTCATATTCACATAGCAGTCATGGTTTTGTGCCAACGCTAAAAGCTGTATCGCAGAACGATGGACCGCAGTCATGACTGGTCACGGCCTTATCGCTGTCGAATTCCGATTCCTAGTGGTAATATTTACTTCTTCTTACATGAGGCTTAACACAGTCTTCTCAAAAGCAACAAACATTTAAATGCAATTTCCATATGAGAAACTCCTTTCTTAAATTTTCATTATCTACAAAACTAGTTGCAGTGTCTGGCTCTACCTGTGCTGTATAATATCTGCCACAAAAAATGATTAGGCCTATGCCTTGTTAATACTCATAGCGAATACAAGCCACATGGGCAACTGCAATCGCAATAAACGTAACTTCTATTGCTTCAGCTCAGTTTTCCCTGTTTCGAGTAGGGCTGTGTATGAGCACGACACGAACTGCTCACGTCACAATTAGGAAAATTTCGGGTTCTGTTCGAACTTTGATCGGCTCGCGATCTAGTGACTTTTGTCGGTACTATATATCTACGAACTGTCTTAGCTTTCGTATGGCACTCTAGCTAGATTTTAATAATCAAAATAACGGTGAAATACGAACTAAAATATCTTCTAGGGCATATGTCATATGTAACAATGCCAACTAATCAATAAATAAGAGTTTACAATCATCTTTCTATTAAATTCTCTTGGTTTTCGCTCAACTGCGGTCTAACGACATCTGTTGTTATTCTCTCCGAGACCGGTACTGCCGCTGTGATTTATTCTCGTGATAGGAATTACTCAGCTTACCACAATATATTTCGTTTGTTAGCCATTTAATTTTTCATTAATTTTCTTCATTGTTCCTTCTGAGGGTAGAAATTTGAAGTAAATTGGCCAAGAACTCTTAACTAAATCGTTTAAGTACTGGCACTCATAGTCTATGACCACACAGATGTTCATGAGGGCATTTTGTAGAAATCTGAAGGAAAACGAACAAGACCTTTTAGAGATTTTTAGTAATAATCTTTCCCTTTTACATATTAACACGTGTTTAAAGTCAGATTACGAAATATTACCTAGACAGTACTCTCCCCCTTCTCTTGAAGGTAAAGTGTGTAAAATTTCAGCAAGATAAGAATACAACTGTAGAGTTGCAAGAATTACAAACAAACAAACAGACATTCTCCTATATATAATGATAAGCATTTCAGTGCATCTGTAAAAAGTAACTAGGAGTAAGTATATAGCTTTCTACAGCTGCACAAGAATGCTAATCACCTGCGTATCCAAACATGTAGTAGAGTTCATGCCAGTTTGACGTTTGTTCCATGCTGTCTTCATGAGGCTGAAATTTTAATAGCCAACAGTATATATCTAACACTACCCTTCAGGTGTCCGCAGGGCGTGGTGTCGCGTTAGCGTTCTTGCTTCCGAGCACGGGGTCCCGGGCTCAATTCCCGGCGGGGTCAGGGATTTTCACCTGCCTCGAGATGACTGCGTGTTGCTGTGATGTCCTCATCATCATCATTCATCCCCATTATGGTTGGAGGAAGGCAATGACTAACAAATCGTTAGTTAAGAACAATGAAGTGTCAAATGTCTGTGGCCTCACAAGTTTATTTAAATTGGCAAAAGACATCTTGCTAATCCGTCAATTAAATACGTATGAGATTTTGTTACTCCATACTTAGGCAACAGAGGACAAAGGTTAATTTTCTCTGTACATGCAGAAACTTTTACTTCCAAATGGAGAAAAATACCCCAAGTTGTCCCTTAATGTTCCTTTCTTGCCCCTGTTCTCTTCTAATTTAATCAGTTGCCTATCAACATGCCATAAAATATAAAGGAATAGCAGACCTGGATTCTTTTGAATTAGGATTAGATTTAGGGAAGAATTTTAAGCAGACTAAGCGTGTTGAGCATCTGGAAAGTACAACATTACATATCTATATGTTTGCAATTAATATTAGCTAGTGCCCCAAATTTGGAAATACAGAAAATAATACCCATGTCATAACTATTTTTGGTCAGTAACAATGTGTCGCAAAGTTGTCTGGAGAATCGTAATTGCTCATATTGCAGTCCCTGCTCATACCGCATTCCCTGAAAAATAAATCATTAGAAACATCCATACTTCAGATCAAGTTTCACCAATCCTCCAAGTGCATCTACCAAATAGTAAATTAGAATTATTTAAGAAAAATCATTTTAACCATTCTCATAATACTGGATTTACAGATGATTTTATGCCTAATATACACTTATTACAGTTATATGATGAGACTTGCCGATGTCTGGGAATGGAAACTAAAGAAAGTAACACACTGGAGATGAATATAAATACACCGAAAGATAGGACACAAGACTAACTGCAACTGAAATGTCAGTATTCAGTGGGAGAGTTAATGGAGTATGAGCTGATAGTTCTAGGAGCATTTATCATTAGCCTTGCAGAACCTTGAAAAATAAGAGAAAGTGCATGTATATACAAAAGTTGGTCTCAGATTTGAGACTCAGAAGGTTAATGAATATTGTGTTGAGCATTTCTGGGAATTCTGTGCCGCAACATTATATCATGGGGAACATAACCTAGCAACACTGTCAGTTTGCAAGCCTCCTTCAAATCAATTTGTTTCATCAAGCACTTACAGACAGTGGTAATGATACTTTGCAGACTTGTCACTTTTTCATTCAATTGTTTATCATGTTCTGCAGACACCACAAGAAACGGAACATCCAGGGATGTGGGGTGTGTTCAGGTTTACATTAACCAAACAGAAAATACTATGGTAATGAATAATGTGCAACACAACACGGCAATAGCAATGGAGAGGTGCACTACTTGATTTGAGGCAAACGTACTGCAGAACAATGATACATCTACATCTACATGACTACTCTGAAATTCACATTTAAGTGCTTGGCAGAGGGTTCATCGAACCACAATCATACCATCTCTCTACCATTCCACTCCCGAACAGCGCGTGGGAAAAACGAACACCTAAACCTTTATGTTCGAGCTCTGATTTCTCTTATTTTATTTTGGTGATCATTCCTACTATGTAGGTTGGGCTCAACAAAATATTTTCGCATTCGGAAGAGAAAGTTGGTGACTCAAATTTCGTAAATAGATCTCGCCGCGACGAAAAACGTCTTTGCTTTAATGACTTCCATCCTAACTCGCGTATCATATATGCCACACTCTCTCCCCTATTACGTGATACTACAAAACGAGCTGCCCTTTTTTGCACCCTTTCGATGTCCTCCGTCAATCCCACCTGGTAAGGATCCCACACCGCGCAGCAATATTCTAACAGAGGACGAACGAGTGTAGTGTAAGCTGTCTCTTTAGTGGACTTGTTGCATCTTCTAAGTGTCCTGCCAATGAAACGCAACCTTTGGCTCGCCTTCCCGACAATATTATCTATGTGGTCCTTCCAACTGAAGTTGTTCGTAATTTTAACACCCAGGTACTTAGTTGAATTGACAGCCTTGAGAATTGTACTATTTATATAGTAATCGAATTCCAACGGATTTCTTTTGGAACTCATGTGGATCACCTCACACTTTTCGTTATTTAGCGTCAGCTGCCACCTGCCACACCATACAGCAATCTTTTCTAAATCGCTTTGCAACTGATACTGGTCTTCGGATGACCTTACTACAAGGTAAATTACAGCATCATCTGCGAACAACCTAAGAGAACTGCTCAGATTGTCACCCAGGTCATTTATATAGATCAGGAACAGCAGAGGTCCCAGGACGCTTCCCTGGGGAACACCTGATATCACTTCAGTTTTACTCGAAGATTTGCCGTCTATTACTACGAACTGCGACCTTCCTGACAGGAAATCACGAATCCAGTCGCACAACTGAGACGATACCCCATAGGCCCGCAGCTTGATTAGAAGTCGCTTGTGAGGAACGGTGTCAAAAGCTTTCCGGAAATCTAGAAATGCGGAATCAGCTTGAGATCCCCTGTCGATAGCGGCCATTACTTCGTGCGAATAAAGAGCTAGCTGCGTTGCACAAGAACGATGTTTTCTGAAACCATGCTGATTACGTATCAATAGATCGTTCCCTTCGAGGTGATTCATAATGTTTGAATACAGTATGTGGTGTCACCGCCAGACACCACACTTGCTAGGTGGTAGCCTTTAAATCGGCCGCGGGCCGGTAGTATACGTCGGACCCGCGTGTCGCCACTATCAATGATTGCAGACCGAGCGCCGCCACACGGCAGGTCTAGAGAGACTTCCTAGCACTCGCCCCAGTTGTACAGCCGACTTTGCTAGCGATGGTTCACTGACTTCTACGCTCTCATTTGCCGAGACGATAGTTAGCATAGCCTTCAGCTACGTTATTTGCTACAACCTAGCAACGCGCCAGTATCCGTACTATTGATATTGTGAATCATGTACCATAAAGAGCGACGTTCTCCATTAATTGATTAAAGTTAAGTATTCCACCAGATACGTCCGTTTTTCTCAATTCTAATTCCCTTGTCATCTTCCAGACCTCACGCCAGCCTGAGTGAGCTGAGACGCGTGCACTTCGGCCTCCTTTAACCATGCGGTTGGCTCTCCTGCCAACCACAACATTGGTGACGAGAGTAGAAGTGTTCTTATCTAAATTGCCCTGATTTACTTGTGTAATGGCTTCGCCACAATCTCCAGATATACTGTCCGAATTTTATCGCTTACAGAATCAGCAGACGCAGGCCTTACTGGATGCCCTTGGACAGCTCGTCCAGGGTCAACGTGTGATGCAAAACGATGCGGCAGCATCCGCTTCACCGCTAACGCAGCCACAACACGCTGTTGCACCCACTTTTCGACCTTTTGATGCTGCACTGGAAAGCTGGACGGAGTGGTCACGCCAATTTGGATTCCATCTCACCGCTTACAGAATTCAAGGTAACGAGCGGCAGCCTTTTCTCCTTTCTTCTGTAGGTGTGACCACGTTCCGTGTGATACTCAAATTATTTCCCCGACGCGATGTAGCCACACTGTCCTACGAAGAACTTTTGTCGGCATTAGATGCATATTTTAAAGAATCAGTCAATGTAGTTGCCAAACGGTATACCTTCTTTCGTACAAAACCTACGGCAGGACAGACTAATCGGGAGTGGGTTGCAACCTTGCAAGGCCTTACTAGGGATTGTGCTTTTGAGTGTCAATGTGGACTCCCTTATTCAGATACTATGGTACGTGAATCAATTGCACAGAACGTTTCTGATGTTCGTATAAGGGAACAGATTTTGAAACTAGTCAATCCCTTCCTTCAACAAGCGATGGACATATTGGATCGGCAGGACACACTTGACTTTGCTCAGGAATCATTTGAAACTTCGCCACGCGATGTGCTACTAAACATTCGCGTGAGAATTGCCCGTCACGCCAAGCTATTTGCTTTTATTGTAATAAAAAAGGACATGTTCAGAGTGTTTGCCAGAAAAAGCTCAGATCGGAAGCTCCAAACCGTTCCAGACCCTTTGCTTCGCGCCGGAATCGGAATCGAACCAAGGATACTCAGGCTCGCGAAACTTCGCCCATGGAAATTCATGTAGTTCATTCCACGCCGCCTGTTCTCCCGCCGGTGACGCCCGCAGTGGACGCGTCGCTGCAACCGCCGGGCGCCTCCCTGGGTCACGTGCCGCCGATCGCTTCCTGTGACCAGTTGTCCTCCGACATGGAACTCTTGCCCGCTCCGGACCATAAGTCGTCTTCGCCCGTCGGGTGCCCCGGCCCGATGGAGGTCGACCCTTCGGCCCCTCCTTTCTCTCTACGGGCGCATACACCGCATGTTGGCGTGCACCCTGGAGCAGGTTTTCAGGCGTTTCCTAGCTCCCCGCGGTCCGAATGGCAGGGTGCGGGTGGCACAGCCTCGCCTTTTGTTAGGCTCCCCACCTCATTGCATACGTCAACATGCGGTCCTCCCCACGGCGCACGGAAGCCTTATGCCACAACCGTACGCCGATTTGCGGGGGAGGAATGTTGTCACCGCCAGACACCACACTTGCTAGGTGGTAGCCTTTAAATCGGCCGCGGGCCGGTAGTATACGTCGGACCCGCATGTCGCCACTATCAATGATTGCAGACCGAGCGCCGCCACACGGCAGGTCTAGAGAGACTTCCTAGCACTCGCCCCAGTTGTACAGCCGACTTTGCTAGCGATGGTTCACTGACTTCTACGCTCTCATTTGCCGAGACGATAGTTAGCATAGCCTTCAGCTATGTTATTTGCTACGACCTAGCAAGGCGCCAGTATCTGTACTATTGATATTGTGAATCATGTACCATAAAGAGCGACGTTCTCCATTAATGGATTAAAGTTAAGTATTCCACCAGCTACGTCCGTTTTTCTCAATTCTAATTCCCTTGTCATGTTCCAGACCTCACGCCAGCTTGCGTGAGCTGAGACGCGTGCATTTCGGCCTCCTTTAACCATACGGTTGGCTCTCCTACCAACCACAACAGAGTATATGCTCCAAAACCCTACTGCAAACCGACGTCAATGATATAGGTCTGTAGTTCCATGGATTACTCCCACTACCCTTCTTAAACACTGGTGCGATCTGCGCAGCTTTCCAATCTGTAGGTACAGATCTATCGATGAGCAAGCGGTTGTATATGAGTGCTAAGTAGGGAGCTATTGTATCAGCGTAATCTGAAAGGAACCTAATCGGTATACAATCTGGACCTGAAGACTTGCCCGTATCAAGCGGTTTGAGTTGCTTCGCAACCCCTAAGGTATCTACTTCTAAGAAACTCATGCTAGCAGCTGTTCGTGTTTCAAATTCTGTAATATTCCATTCGTCATCTCTGGTGAAGGAATTTCGGAAAACTGCGTTGAATAACTCCGCTTTAGCAGCACAGTCGTCGGTAACAGTACCATCGGCACTGCGCAGCGAAGGTAATGACTGCGTCTTGCCGCTTGTGTACTTTACATACGACCAGAATGTCTTCGGATTTTCTACCAAATTTCAAGACAATGTTTCGTTGTGGAACCTATTCAAGGCATCTCGCATTGAAGTCCGTCCCAAATTTCGCGCATCTGTAAATTTTAGCCAATCTTCGGGATTTCGCGTACTTCTGAACTTCGCATGCTTTTTCCGTTGCCTCTGCAACAGCGTTCGGACCTGTTTTGTGTACCATGGGGGATCAGTTCCATCTCTTACCAATTTTTGAGGTATGAATCTCTCAATTGCTGTTGCTACTATATCATTGAATTTGAGCCACATCTCGTCTACATTTGCATAGTCAGTTCGGAAGGAATGGAGATTGTCTCTTAGGAAGGCTTCTAGTGACACTTTATCCGCTTTTCTAAATAAAATTATTTTGCTTTTACTTCTGTTGGATTTGGAAGAAACGGTATTGAGCCTAGCTACAACGACCTTGTGACCTTGGTGGGGTTTCGGGTCCGCTGAATAGGTCAGGAGTTCACTTCACTCAGCTGGCAGCTGCACGGGTAGTGGAGGTTGTGTGGCTAAGAGGTCAAATGTGTTTTCGCAACCATTTACAATTCGCGTGGGTTCGTGGACTAACTGCTCGAAATAATTTTCGGAGAAAGCATTTAGGACAATCTCGGAAGATGTTTTCTGCCTACCACCGGTTTTGAACAAGTGTTTTTGCCTACATATCGAGAGAAGGTTGAAGTCCCCACCAACTATAACTGTATGAGTGGGGTATTTATTTGTTACGAGACTCAAATTTTCTCTGAACTGTTCAGCAACTATATCATCAGAGTCTGGGGGGTGGTAGGAGCCAATTATTAACTTTGTTCGGCTGTTAAGTATAACCTCCACCCACACCAATTCGCACGGAGTATTTACTTCGCCTTCACTACAGGATAAACCACTACTGACAGACACAAACACTCCACCACCAATTCTGCATAATCTATCTTTCCTGAACACCGTCTGAGACTTCGTAAAAATTTCTGAAGAACTTATTTCAGGCTTTAGCCAGCTTTCTGTACCCATAACAGATTTCAGCTTCTGTGCTTTTTATTAGCGCTTGAAGCTCAGGGGCTTTCCCAGCACAATTACAACAATTTACAACTACAATTCCGACTGTTCCTTGATCCAAGCACGTCCTGTATTTGCCATGCACCCTTTGAGATTGCAGCCCACCCCGTACTTTCCCAAGGCGTTCTAACCTAAAAAACTGCCCAGTCCACGCCACACAGCCTCCGCTACCCGTGTAGCCGCCAGCTGAGTGTAGTGAACTCCTGACCTATTCAGCGGAACCCGAAACCCCACCACCCTATGTCGCAAGTCAAGGAATCTGCTGCTAACACGGTCGCCGTCTGAGCCTCTGATTCAGACACTCCACCTGGCTTTGCACCAAAAGTCCACAGTCGGTTATACGGCGCTGCAGATGGTGAGCTCTGCCTTCATCTCGTAAGCAAGACCGGCAGCCTTCACCAAATCAGATAGCCGCTGGAATCCAGAGAGAATTTCCTCATTAGTGCTGACATGTGCCACTACCTGCAGCTGGATGCACCCTGTGCTCTTCATAGCATCCGGAAGGACCCTTTTCACATCAGGAATGACTCCACCCGGAATGCACAAGGAGTGCACACTGGATTTCTTCCCCTCCTTAGCCGCCATATCCCTAAGGATCCCCATTATGTGTCTAACGTTGGAGCTCCCAACTACCAATAAGCCCTCCCTCTGCGATTGCCCAGACCTTGAAGGCTGAGAATCATCCTCTGAAACAGGGCAGGCAGCTGCATCTGGCTCAGCCAGACAGTACCTGAAACCTGTTTGTCAGACGCTCCGAGGAGGCTTTCTGATCAGCCTCCGGGGACGTCTTTTGCTGCCTGCCACGCCTCGGAACGACCTCCCAATCAACTACAGGCGAGGGCTCAGCCCCACTGCGGGCAGCAACCGGGGCAACCACAGTGGCAGACCGATCTGGGGACAGACGGGACGAGGTTGACATCCCCATGATACCCAAGTCCGGCTCCCCACAGTGGTGCCCATTGGCAACAGCCTCAAGCTGCATGACCGAAGGCTGCGCTGCCTGCAGCTGTGAACGAAGGGATGCCAACTCAGCCCTCATCCGAACACAGCAATCACAGTCCCTGTCCATTCTAATCGATGTTGAACAACACTTACTGAAACACGAGTCTGTGCATAGATAATGCAAGGGAGACACTCAAAGAATTAATGAACTAACCTGTACTAATGCCTAACGACTGCGCTACAATCTGCCTGAATTTACGATTACAGTAACTAAAACTCGAAATTACACTTCCTATACGAAACTCACACGCAATTTAAGTAAGAATCTACGAAGTAAACACAGAAAAGAAGCTATATACATATCTTTCTGCGCCGTCGATGTGCACCAACTGGGAGCTCAGGCCGCACTGTAAAACTGAAGTTATTGTATTCAATCTGAATGCTCCCCGTCATGATAACAGTAAAATTATTAGGATTTCATATAGCTCAGCTGGGATACCCACACAAGGAAGATATGTGGCAAATTGGCATGGGTCATCTATCTGCTGTACACTCTGAGGAGCAGCATCAGTAAAGAACTTCTGTTGTAAGCATGTTTTGCATTCTTCAATTCGCACCTTAGTTATGGAATACTACAGGGTGTTTATAAAAGAATATAGGGGTTTTAACGTTTTATAATAATTATTATACTAAACTTACAGTTATGATATCTCAAATGAAAGAGCAACAGTTTTACCAAGAACCTTATAAATGTTCAATGTGAGCACCACTTGTCACAAGGCACACATCAAGTCTAGTTCTTCCCAAACGTTAATAAGTGTGTCTTCAGTGATTGTAGCAACAGCTGCTTCAATCAAATTTCTTAATTCAGGGAGGTCTGATGGTAGCGGCAGTATGTACACACGATCCTTGATGAAGCCCCAAAGGAAAAAATCGCATGGCGTTAGGTCGGGTGAATATGGAGGCCATGCAAAGCAAGCCCTGTCAATGTGCCCCTTGCGGCCTATCCAGTGCTTGGGTGATTTGATTTGATTCATTTTGTGTTCCGTAGGTCCAACTGTGTTGGGATCACAAGGATGTGGAATGGGTCAGGCTTTACAAATATAATATGATAATCTTATAGGTTATACAGATATTTGAGTACATAATCATATAAAATTTATACAATGAATTCTCTGTGCAGCAATACAGTAAAAAGAAAATACATATTTTCTTAGAATCATTAAAGCACTACAGAAAACAGATACAGAGCTCAAGTTAAAAAACATTCTTAGTGGCATTATGTCAACTTGTTATATAATAAAATTTTACAGTTTATTTTGTTAAAAATTCATCTAGACTGTAAAAAGCTTTTTCTAGCAGAAATATTTTAATGCTTTCTTAAACTTACTCTTGTCATGAATCTATGTCTTTATTTCAGGAGGAAAAGCATTGAAGAGTTTTGTTCCAGTGAGTGGACACCATCTTGTGCCAAGCTCAAATATATATGCTCGCTGTATATGTCATTCTTCCTCCGTGTGTTATGCTCATGATAATTACTGTTTGGTTGAAATATCTCTATTTTTCAAACGAAACACATGAGAGAAAAAATATATTGGCATGTAGTTTTGTATATTTTAAGTTTTTGAAAGCTATTTCTAAATGAATCTCTTAGCCACAATCCACATATAATTTTTAAAGCTCACTTCTGTGCAATGAACACCTTCCTTGCTAATGGCTGGTTGCCTCAAAAAATAATGCTGTATTAAATGAGTGAGTGAAAATAGCCATAGTATACCACTTTTGCAGTGTTAGGTTAAACACATTTAGTGACAACCCATAAAGCACATGTAGCTAAGCCTCTTACAGAGATCTATTATATGTGAAGACCAGTTCATTTTCTTATCAATGTGCACGCCAAGAAAATTTGTTGTTTTCATTCTTTCTATTGGCTGATTACCACATGTCCTACTTACCTCTCTCTGTTTTTGTACAGAACTGAAAAAAGCTGGTCCTACTGGAATTAAATGAGACCATACACCTTGAACCAATTAACCACATCAGAGAGTGTGTGATTGAGTTCCTCAACATTACTGTCTGTTCCACGGCTCATAAAAATTGTGGTATCATCAGCAAATAATGTAAATTTACACAGCAGGCTTCTATGTGATGGTAGATGATTTATAAAAATCAGGAATAATAGTGGCCCAAGAATTAAGCCCTGAGGCACTCCAGATGTAATGGAACTCCATTCTGAATGTGAGGAAACTTCACGTACTCCACTTGAGCTATTCAAGACAACTTTGTTTTCTGTATTGGAGGTATGACTGTAGCCAATTGCCTGCAACACCACTTATTCCTACTAATTTTGCGTTTTGCAAGAGAATCTTGTGATCAACACAGTAAAACGCTTTGGATAAATCACAGAAGACACCAAGAGCTAGCATTTTTTCATTAAGGGTTTTCTAGGAATTCATTTGCAAGTGCATAGACTGCGTCTTCTGTTGAACAGCCCTTTTGAAAGCCAAATTAGCTCTTGCTGAGAACTCCATTCTTCATGAGATGATCAGTAATTCTTACATGTATTAGCTTCTCTAGAATTTTGGAGAAAGCTGTCAGCAAAGAGATAGGTCAATAGTTAGTTCGTTCAGATTTATCGACCTTTTTGTACAGGGGCTTCACAGTGGCATACTTAATTCTACTGGGAACAACACCTTTCTGAAGGGAAGCATTGAAAATATGACAGAGAATGTCCCTTATCCACACACAAGAGTATTTAAATAAATTACTAGATATATTATTAACCCCTGCAGAGTTCTTACTTTTTAGAGACATGATGATGTTTTGAATTTCTTCTACAGTGACATGATTAAGGGGCATTTCTGAAATTGTGTTTGAATATACTGCTAGACAAAGAGTTACAGCTTCATCAACATTGGGCTTGTAACCAATCTGTTGAGTTACTGATGGGAAGTGTTTATTAAAAATCTCAGCCACAGTTTTGTGGTTATCTACTAGGGTATCTTCATATCTGATTTTATTTATATCTTCTTTGCTGGTTGCATCTCTTGCTGTTTATTTTTTTACAATGCTCCAAATTGTTTTTTTTATTTTATTATTAGAATTATCTATTTTCTTGTCATAATAAATGACTATTGATTTCTGTATTACTTTCTTTAAAGTTTTACAGTATAATCTATAAAGCTCCCATTTTTCTACATCTTTATGTAATCTTATTGCAGCATAAGTTTCCCTTCCTCCCCCCATGAACCATGGACCTTGCCGTTAGTGGGGAGGCTTGTGTGCCTCAGCGATACAGATAGCTGTACAGTAGGTGCAACCACAATGGAGGGGTATCTGTTGAGAGGCCAGACCATTGTGTGGTTCCTGAAGACAAGCAGCAGCATTTTCAGTAGTTACAAGGGCAACAGTCTGGATGATTGACTGATCTGGCCTTGTAACAATAACCAAAACGGCCTTGCTGTGCTGGTACTGCGAACGGCTGAAAGCAAGAGGAAACTACGGCCGTAATTTTTCCCGAGGGCATGCAGCTTTACTGTATGATTAAATGATGATGGCGTCCTCTTGGGTAAAATATTCCAGAGGTAAAATAGTCCCCCATTTGGATCTCCGGGTGGGGCCTACTCAAGAGGATGTTATCAGGAGAAAGAAAACTGGCGTTCTACGAATCGGAGCGTGGAATGTCAGATCCCTTAATCGGGCAGGTAGGTTGGAAAATTTAAAAAAGGAAATGGATAGGTTAAAGTTATAGTGGGAATTAGTGAAGTTTGGTGGCAGGAGGAACAAGACTTCTGGTCAGGTGACTACAGGGTTATAAACACAAAATCAAATAGGGGTAAAGCAGGAGTAGGTTTAATAATGAATAGGAAAATAGGAATGTGGGTAAGCAACTACAAACAGCATAGTGAACACATTATTGTGGCCAAGATAGATATAAAGCCCACACCTACTTCAGTAGTACAAGTTTATATGCCAACTAGCTCTACAGATGATAAAGAAATTGAAGAAATGTATGATGAAGTAAAAGAAATTATTCAGATAGTAAAGGGTGATGAAAATTTAATAGTCATGGGTGACTGGAATTCGGCAGTAGGAAAAGGAAGAGAAGGAAACGTAGTAGGAGGATATGGATTGGGGCTAAGAAAGAGGAAGCTGCCTGATAGAATTTTGCAGAGAGCACAACTTAGTCATAGCCAACACTTGGTTTAAGAATCATGAAAGAAGGTTGTATACATGGAAGAACCCTGGAGATACTAAAAGGTATCAGATAGGTTATATAATGGTTAGACAGAGATTTAGGGAACAGGTTTTAAATTGTAAGACATTTCCAGGGGCAGATGTGGACTCTGACCACATACTATTGGTTATGACCTGTAGATTAAAACTGAAGAAACTGCAAAAAGGTGGGAATTTAAGGAAATGGGACCTAGATAAACTGAAAGAACCATAGGTTGTACAGAGTTTCAGGGAGAGCATAATAAGGGAACAATTGACAGGAATGGGGGAAGGAAATACAGTAGAAGAAGAATGGGTAGCTTTGAGGAATGAAATAGTGAAGGCAGCAGAGGATCAAGTAGGTATAAAGCGAGGGCTAGTAGAAATCCTTGGGTAACAGAAGAGATAATTTAATTGATGAAAGAAGAAAATACAAAAATGCAGTAAATGAAGCAGGCAAAAAGGAATACAAACGTCTCAAAAAGGAGACCGACAGGAAGTGCAAAATGGCTAAGCAGGGGTGGCTAGAGGACAAATGTAAGGATGTAGAGGCTTATCTCACTAGGGGTAAGATAGATACTGCCTACAGGAAAATTAAAGAGACCTTTGGGGATAAAAGAACCACTTGTATGAACATCAAGAGCTCAGATGGAAACCCAGTTCTAAGCAAGAAGGTAAAGCAGAAAGGTGGAAGGAGTATATAGAGGGTCTATACAAGGGCGATGTACTTGAGGACAATATTATGGAAATGGAAGATGATGTAGATGAAGATGAAATGGGAGATACGATACTGCGTGAAGAGTTTGACAGAGCACTGAAAGACCTGAGTCAAAACAAGGCCCCCGGAGTAGACAACATTCCATTGGAACTACTGACGGCCTTGGGAGAGCCAGTCCTGACAAAACTCTACCATCTGCTGAGCAAGATGTATGATACAGGTGAAATACCCTCAGACTTCAAGAAGAATATAATAATTCCAATCCCAAAGAAAGCAGGTGTTGACAGATGTGAAAATTACCGAACTATCAGTTTAATAAGCCACAGTTGCAAAATACTAATACGAATTCTTTACAGACGAATGGAAAAACTAGTAGAAGCCGACCTTGGGGAAAATCAGTTTGGATTCCGTAGAAATGCTGGAACACGTGAGGCAATACCGACTTTACGACTTATCTTAGAAGAAAGATTAAGGAAAGGCAAACCAATGTTTCTAGCATTCGTAGACTTAGAGAAAGCTTTTGACAATGTTGACTGGAATACTCTCTTTCAAATTCTAAAGGTGGCAGGGGTAACATACAGGGAGTGAAAGGCTATTTACAATTAGTACAGGGACATGAAAGGGAAGCAGTTGTTGGGAAGGTAGTAAGACTGGGTTGTAGCCTCTCCCCGATGTTATTCAATCTGTAAAGGAAGAAAAATTTGGGGTAAGTATTAAAATCCATGGAGAAGAAAAAAGAACTTTGAGGTTCGCTGATGACATTGTAATTCTGTCAGAGACAGCAAAGGACTTGGAAGAGCAGTTGAATGGAATGGACAGTGTCTTGATAGGAGGATATAAGATGAACATCAACAAAAGCAAAACGAGGATAATGGAATGTAGTCGAATTAAGTCGGGTGCTGCTGAGGGAATTAGATTCGGAAATGACACTTAAAGTAGTAAAGGAGTTTTGCTATTTGGGGAGCAAAATAACTGATGGTCGAAGTAGATATAAAATGTAGACTGGCAATGACAAGGAAATCGTTTCTGAAGAAGAGCAACTTGTTAACATAGAGTATAGATTTAAGTGCCAGGAAGTCGTTTCTGAAAGTATGTGTATGGAGTATAGCCATGTATCGAAGTGAAACATGAACGATAAATAGTTTGGACAAGAAGAGAATAGAAGCTTTCTAAATGTGGTGCTACAGAAGAATGCAAAGATTAGATGGGTAGATCACATAATTAATGAGGAAGTATTGAAAAGGTTTGGGAAAAAGAGAAGTTTGTGGCACAACTTGTCCAGAAGAAGGGATCGGTTGGTAGGACATGTTCTGAGGCATCAAGGGATCACCAATTTAGTACTGGAGGTCAGTGTGGAGTGTAAAAATCAGAGGGAGACCAAGAGATGAATACACTAAGCAGATTCAGAATTATGTAGGTTGCAGTAGGTACTGGGAGATGAAGAAGCTTGCACAGGATAGAGTAGCATGGAGAGCTGCATCAAACCAGTCTCAGGACTGAAGACCACAACAACAACAAGTTTACCTTTTGGTTTTACATGGCTGTTTTATACCTTTTGTAGTCCAAGGCTTACTTACAGAATTGGAAGCATTGTTGCTGACCCATTTCATGTGAAATATTTCTTCAAAAAGAGCACAGAATTCATTTATAAAAGAGTTAAATTTAGTATCCACATTATCATGACTATACAGACTTGATGCATGCCATGTGACAAATGGTGCTCACATTGAACATTTATAAGGTTCTTGGTAAAACTATTTGAGTTGCTCTTTCATTTGACATATCATTTATAACTGTAAGTTTAATGTAATAAATATTATAAAGTGTTAAAAGTGCAATATCCTTCATAAACACCCTGTATTATGGGGCAATTCTGTAAGCTCAAAATTAGTGTTTAAATGGTAAGAGAAAGCCATAAGTTGCATAGCTGAACTTAGCCCATATGAATCACATCGAGATTATTTCAAGAAATTAAATATAATGTCAGTGCCTGTCCTGTATATTTACAACTGTCTTGCCTTCATTAAAGAGAATCTGAGTAAATTTGACTTAAGGAGAACAGTTCATGTCTGTAAGATAAGAAGTGGACATACAATTAATATGCCATATGCCAGGCTTGCAAAGACACATAACAGCTACAAATACCTTGGTCCTGCCTACTTCAAAAAATTACCTGAAAGTACCTACACAGTGCCAGTAAATAAATTTAAAACTAGTCTTTAGAGATGGATCAAAAGTAAAGGAATTTACTCTGCTCAAGAGTTCCTTGAGTATGTGACAAATGAAACGCTTTCCTTATGAGAATGAACTGTAAATTAACTGCAAACTATACATATGCCTCACTGTACAACTATTTTATTACTGTTTCATGTACTTATTGTTAATTATCTGTTTGATTAATCATTTGTCATTCACTGAACTATGTAGTTCATTTATCTTGTAATTGATCTATTAGGACATTTCTTGTTGTTATTGACATTTGCACGAATATGTATTGTAACCATTCTGGATTATTATATTGTAGTTAATAACATTTGTGATGTCAAAATTTTTATTATTATTATTATTATTATTATTATTATTATTATTATTATTATTATTATTATTATTATTATTATTATTATTATTATTATTATTAAGTAAACACTGATGACACCAATTACATGTAAATATGCTCAATGGTGGAATAAAACATTTGTATTTGTATGCTGACATCAATTTCCCAACAAATATATATGGTGGAAGCAATGACACACTGAAATTACTGGCTACCAATTTCAATGAAAAGTTCCTCAGGGGGGCATAAAACATTACAGTTACTCAAAACTAACTATTGATTCATTAGATTTACTAAAGTATACATTGTTTACAGTGTCAAATAACTTTAGTTCCAACACACAACCACTGAGATTATATACAGTGTTAGATAGCTAAATAGTTGCTCTTCCTATGACTCTGATGCTATTGATAACAGAGTATTAAAATACTGTGCTGTAATAATAGAACCAATCTTTAACTATGGTATCTTTGTTATAAATCTATCATCAGGTGGTGTTTCCTGCCTGATTTAATTAAACATAGGTACTGGTACATGTAGTCACAAAAAACAGACATAATCATCTCACATTACAATTGCATTTCACTCCATTCTTCTCAAAAAGGTAAAATATCGTATTACAACAGAATAATCGACTAATTTTCACAGAATAACTCACAGATTGCCTCTTAGTTTGGCTGCAATTTCTACAGGGAAGGTACATTGATTGCACACAGAAAGTTGACTTTCTGTGGGTGCAAGATGAGTACTATTAAAAGCTGTAATGTTTACTGTAGTTAGCAATATATGGTCCATTTTCCCAAACTCAAACATAAGCCTCAGTGTAGACAATGGCTGAGTAGGTGTACAGCTGACTGGTTTACAAAAAACAGTTTGTGTCTGAACCTCAAATCTCCAAAATATTTTTATAAGAACTAAACTTTTATGTTCCTACGCAAGGGGTGTGGAAAAGATTGGATAGGGAAGTCTGGAAAGAAGCTACATGACACTCAGATATCAATTTGAAAAGGATCTACCTGCTGAGAGGACAAGAGAAGATAAATTTGAGGAGGAAGGTGTTACTGACAGAGAGGTGTCAAAGATAAAAAATGATGAAAAGGACAGTGCAAAACTAAAGACAGATTAAAGAGGAATAGAAAAGTAGAATATGTAATACTATTAAGAAATAGGAGGAATGCAGAAAGTGAAAAGGCAAAACTAGAGTGTAAAAGAACCATACTACCAATATAAAAAAGGTTCAGGGCACACAAAAGTCCACTTTGTGGACACCCAGTATCCAGTTTCTGAGCATGTCAGCAATAGATCTGAGTGGCAACTACACCCGGGGCCAATTTGAGAACATTTTTCCACACAAGCAACTTATCATTTGGCACCCCAATTCCTCTCCTTTTCCCGTGAACAAATTTGTGCATGTCAGATTTTGCTACTAATTTTGATACACATCTCTCAGCTTTGTGCTCCAGGCATCCACTACTAATTGTGATGTCCCATATAGAAAACTTATAGTCTGCTATGCCTCTGAGCCCCTCTCAGCTTGTTACCCAAAGTTGTTGCTTTTGCTGCTTGGCCCTTAAAATGGCCCTGGCAACACCACATGGAGTATTTCAGTACTTCCACCCATTAAGAGAAACGATGAACTCTGGGAATAGGAACTTGGTCTTCTACATACCCTCACATCCCACACCTTTCCTGGACTTAATCTCCATTAAATGTCCCCTCTCCCCTTCTCCATTTTGTGTGTTTGTTACCAAATTTATCAGTTGAACTTTCCTTTTCATAAAAGAATCATCATCATTTAAGACTGATTATGCCTTTCAGCGTTCAGTCTGGAGCATAGTCCCCCTTATAAAATTCCTCCATGATCCCCTATTCAGTGCTATCATTGGTGCCTCTTCTGATGTTAAGCCTATTACTTCAAAATCATTTTTAACCAAATCCAGATACCTTCTCCTTGGTCTGCCCTGACTCCTCCTACCCTCTACTGCTGAACCCATGAGTCTCTTGGGTAGCCTTGCTTCTCCCATGCGTGTAACATGACCCCACAATCTAAGCATGTTCACCCTGGCTGCTACATCTACAGAGTTCATTCCCAGTTTTTCTTTGATTTCCTCAATGTGGACACCCTCCTGCCATTGTTCCCATCTACTAGTACCTGCAATCATCCTAGCTACTTTCATATCTGTAATCTCAACCTTATTGATAAGGTAACCTGAATCCACCCAGCTTTCGCTCCCATACAACAAAGTTGGTCGAAAGATTGAACGGTGCACAGATAACTTAGTCTTGGTACTGACTTCCTTCTTGCAGAAGAGAGTAGATCGTAGCTGAGCACTCACTGCATTAGCTTTGCTACACCTCGCTTCCAGTTCTTTCACTATGTTGCCATCCTGTGAGAATATGCATCCTAAGTACTTGAAACCGTCCACCTGTTCTAGCTTTGTTCCTCCTATTTGGCACTCAATCCGTTTATATTTCTTTCCCACTGACATTACTTTCGTTTTGGAGATGCTAATTTTCATACCATAGTCCTTACATTTCTCATCTAGCTGTGAAATATTACTTTGCAAACTTTCAATCGAATCTACCATCACAACTAAGTCATCTGCATATGCAAGACTGCTTATTTTGTGTTCACATATCTTAAACTCACCCAGCCAGACTATAGTTTTCAACATATGATCCATAAATAATATGAACAACAGTGGAGACAGGTTGCAGCCTTGTCTTACCCCTGAAACTACTCTGAACCTGAACTCAATTTACCATCAACTCTAACTGCTGCCTGACAATCCATGTAAAGACCTTTAATTGCTTGCAAAAGTTTGCCTCCTATTCCATAATCTCGTAGAACAGACAATAACTTCCTCCTAGGAACCCGGTCAAATGCTTTTTCTATATCTATAAAGCATAGATGCAATTCCCTGTTCCGCTCATAACACTTCTCCATTATTTGCCGTAAGCATAAAAGAAATATTCATATAATTAAGGTTTATACATATGAATATAACCTGCTTCTACAGCTACAGCTACATCTACATCTCTATATCTACACTCTGCAAACCATGGTGATTTTCATGACAGAGGATACGTCCCATTGTACCAGTTATTAGGGTTTCTTCCCATTCCATTCATGTATTGAACGAGGGAAGAATGATTGTTTTGATATCTCTGTACATGCAGTAATTATTCTAGTCTTATTCTAATGATTTCTAGGTGAGAAATATGTAGGGACTTGTAATATATCTCTAGACTCATAATTTAAAACTGGTTTCTGAAATTTTGTTAGATTTTTTTGGGATAGTTTACATCTATCTTAAAGAGCCTTTCAGTTCATTTGCTTCAGTAGCTCTGTGACACTCTGTCATGGATCAAACAGACCTGTGACTATTCATGCTGCCCTTCATATGCATTCAATATCACCTCTTAGTCCTTTTTGGTATGGGTCCCACATACTTCTGGAACTGGTCATGTGAGTTATGTGTAATCAATCTCCTTGTAAACTGATTGCACTTCCTCAGTATTCTACCAATAAACTGAAGGCTACCACCTGCTTTACCCATGACTGAACCTGTGTGATCATTCCGTTTCATATCCCTACAAACTGTTATATCAAGATATTTCCATGAGCTGGCTGATTCCAGTTGCGACTCATTGATATAGGATACCACTTTTTTTTCATTTTGTGAAGTACACAGTTTTATATTTCTGAACATTTAAAGCAAGTTGCCAAAATTTCACCACTTTGAAATCTTATCACAAGCTGACTGAATATTTATGCAACTTCTTTCAGATAGTATTTCATCATAGATAAATACATCATCTGCAAAATATCTGAGGTTACTATTAATATTGTCGGCAATGTAATTAATATACAACATGAACAACAAGGGTCCCAATACACTTCCCTGGGGCTCACCTCCACTTACTTCTACATTAGACAATGACTCTTCATCCAAAGAAACATGCTGTGTCCTCTCTAAAACAAGAGCCTCAGTCCAGTCACAAATTTCACTGATACCCCTTATGATTGTACTTTTGACAATAAGCATTAGTGTGGTTCTGAGTCTTATGATTTTTGGAAATCAAGAAATGCTGCACCTACCCGATTGCCTTGATCAAAAGCTTTCAGTATGCCATGTGAGGAAAGGGCAAGCTGGATTTCACATGACCGACATTTTTTAAATCCATGCTAGTTAGCACAGAGGAGGTCATTCTGTTCAAGTACAACAAATTGATATCAAGGATACTGGACAGTAGTTTTATGAACCACTTCTACTACTATTCTTGTAAATGAGTGTGACCTGTATTTTTTTCTAAGAACTGAGCAAGGTTTTTTGTTTGAGGGATCTATGATAGATTTAGTCAGAACAGTGGCTAACTCAGCTGCAAATTCAGTATAGAATCTGATAGGGGTTCCATCAGGCTCTGGAGCTATGTTCAATTTTAATGATTACAGCTGTGTCTCAACATCACTGACACTAATACTTATCTCATTCATCTTTCCAATGGTATGAGGATTAAATTGGAGCAATTCCCATGAGTTTTTCTTTGTAAAGCAACATTCAAAAATGGAATGAAGCATTTCATCTTTTGCTTGGCAACCTTTAACTTTAGTTCCTGTCTTATTTGCTAGGGACTTGACACTAACTTTGTTGCCACTAACTTTGTTGCCACTAACAGACTTTAATACAACCAGAATTTCCTTGAGTTTTGTGAAGTATAATTTGGCAATGTTCTGCTGCGGTAATCACTGAAGGTATCATGCACTGCACTCTTGACAGCCGAACACGTTTCATTCAGCATCTCTGTCTATAGCCCTACACACTATTTTATACTTATTGTACAGTGAAGTATAATTTGGCAATGTTCTGCTGCGGTAATCACTGAAGGTATCATGCACTGCACTCTTGACAGCCAAACACGTTTCATTCAGCATCTCTGTCTATAGCCCTACACACTATTTTATACTTATTGTACAATGAAGTATAATTTGGCAATGTTCTGCTGCGGTAATCACTGAAGGTATCATGCACTGCACTCTTGACAGCCAAACACGTTTCATTTAGCATCTCTGTCTATAGCCCTACACACTATTTTATACTTATTGTGCAGTAATCTCTGGTTCTTTTGAGAGTACCTTCGATTTTGAACTGTTCTACTGGTCCATATTATCCAGTGCTAGGCCCACTATTTTTTCAAACTTGAGCCTAGCTCCTCGACATGGTCCTGGCTTGTACTGTAAGTGTCAAGTTCCTCAGTGCAGTAGGACCTTTTTTTTATTTTTTATTTTTTTTTAAATCTGGCTTGCTGAACATATATATATATCTTTCTGCTTGTTTTAGTTCTCCTTTGTATTTTTCTAAACATTATTGCCACAACTGTGTCATGTTCACTGATACCAGTTTTGATGTGAACATCCTCAAAGAGGTCAAGTCTATTTGTTGCCATTAGATCCAATATATTTCTGTCATTAGTGAAGTTCCTAATTATCTGTTCTAGATGGTTTTCAGAGAAGAAAGCACTCTGTCTTCAGGCCACAAGTGGCCCATCAGGACCATCCAACCACTGTGTCATCCTCAGCTGAGGATGCAGATAGGAGGGGTGTGTGGTCAGCACACCGCTCTCCCAGTCGTTACGACGGTTTTCTTTTACCAGAGCCGCTACTATTCAGTCAAGCAGCTCCTCAATTGGCATCACAAGGCTGAGTGCACCCCGAAAAATGGCAACAGTGCATGGCAGCCCTGATGGTCACCCATCCAAGTGCCAACCAGGCCCAACAGCACTTAACTTCGGTGATCTGACGGGAACCGGTGTATCCACTGTGGCAACGCCGTTGCCCTTTCAGAAAAGGCATTTAGTAATATTTCACAGGATGTCTTATCATACCCACCACTAACAAAGCTGTAATTTTCCCAATTAATTGTTGGATGATTAAAGTCCCCACCAATGTTTACAGTATGACTGGGGAACCTGTGTACAAGTGAACTGAGGTTTTCTCTAAAGTTTTCGGTTACATGAGGCTATGTGTCTAGTGGGCGATAGAAGGATCCAATTATCATTTTATGTCCACCCCTGATACTAAGTTTTATCCAAACAATCTCATATGCATCTTCAATTTCTGTCTTGGTAGATTCAAGTTTCTTGTTGACTGTGACAAATACACCACCTGCATTTCCCATTTTCCTATCCTTTTGATATACATTTAATTTTTTCCCAAAAATTTAACTATTATCAATTTCAGGTTTCAACAAGCCTTCTGTACCTAGTATTATTTGAGTTTCACTGTTTTTCCAGTGTGCTTCAAACTCTGCTACTTTGTTGTGAATGCTTCAGTAGTTAACCATTAGGATTTTAGTACTCTCACCTATGGGAGGCATTTCTTTCGATCTTACCCTGATATTTCTAGGTTTCCTACAGCTATTATTATCTGGACTGGATGGAGAGCCGCTCAACCTAAAAAAACCTTGTTTTAATCAGAAATAAACATTTATGTTCATACATAAAATGGAACACTGCAAGTAAAATTCTCTGCTGTTCACTTTAACAAAAAGTTAATAAGGAATAAATTATTACAATAAATAATCACAGATATTCCTCATTGTGCTGACTTGAAGGCAAGATTTGTTAGTATGTTTTGTATACTTTCATGTCCTATAGTCTTATGCACTGGAGTAATACAAGTAAAATAAACAAAGTATTTAATCAACCTAAGGGACCAGTACAAAAATTGTATTAAGTAGATACCTAATGTATTGTGTGTGACACACTGTTGAGACTGTTGGTGATCTCCAAGCTAGCTTCCCCCCTCCCCCTATCCTTTAAACAGATGTTGAGAATTAAATACCTAGTGCAGAACAAATTCTGATGTAAATGTGTCTACTTGAATTCTTATCATAAACATCTTTCTAGCATATAATCTGTCCCTTCTTCTTTGACTTAGAATTTTTGACTCAGTCATTTTTGGGCGAGGGTTCTGTAGCTGTAGTTGAAGAATTTGACTTCATATCTAGAACTCTGTATTACATTCACAGGAACCCATTGTATATCAGAGTTTCATTTCCTTCACAAAAATTTGGGACTAGCTTTTTACAAGATAAAACTCTGTAGATTTTCTCTGTTCATATTCAGCACACCCTTTTGCTGTACACTAGTGGAGACATAATCTGACACAGATTAGCATGTTCTGGGATAAGTCATTAAAATACTTTGTATACATTCAGTATACAGACAAGATAGATCTTCTCATTATTTTATGGATGAACAATGGAATTTTCAGTTTGCTGGTTGATGAATTCATTTTTACCCATTATTTACTTCTAACATGTTGGTTATTCTTGTTATTTTAGTGTCACAGCAAAAATTGCTACAGTTTCTTAATCATTGGAATTCTAAATTTATACACAAGCCTAACAAAACTCTACCATCTAGTGAGCAAGATGTATGAGACAGGGGGAATTCCCTCACACTTCAAGATGAATATAATAATTCCAGTCCCAAAGAAAGCAGGTGTTGACAGATGTGAAAATTACCGAACTATCAGTTTAATAAATCACAGATGCAAAATACTAATGTAAATTCTTTACAGGTGAATGAAAAAACTGGTAGAAGCTGACCTCGGGGAAGATCAGTTTGGGTTCTGTAGAAATGTTGGAACACATGAGGCAATACTGACATTACGACTTATCTTAGAAGAAAGATTAAGGAAAGGTAAACCTACATTTCTAGCATTTATAGACATGGAGAGAGCTTTTGACAATGTTGATTGGAATACTCTCTTTCAAATTCTGAAGGTGGCAGGGGTAAAATACAGGGAGCGAAAGGCTATTTATAATTTGTACAGAAACCAGATGGCAGTTATAAGAGTCGAGGGGCATGAAAGGGAAGCAGCGGTTGGGAAGGGAGTGAAACTGGTTTGTAGCCTCTCCCCGATGTTATTCAATCTGTATATTGAGTAAGCAGTAAAGGAAACAAAAGAAAACTTTGGAATAGGTATTAAAATCTATGGAGAAGAAATAAAAACTTTGAGGTTCGCTGATGACATTGGAATTCTGTCAGAGACAGCAAAGGACTTGGAAGAGCAGCTGAATGGAATGGAAAGTGTCTTGAGAGGAATATATAAGATGAACATCAACAAAATGCAAAAAGAGGATAATGGAATGTAGTCGAATTAAATAGGGTGATGCTGTGGGAATTAGATTAGGAAATGAGACACTTAAAGTTGTAAAGGAGTTTTGCTATTTGGAGAGCAAAATAACTGATGATGGTCGAAGTAGAGAGGATATAAAATGTAGACTGACAATGACAAGGAAAGCGTCTCTGAAGAAGAGAAACTTGTTAACATCGAGTATTCATTTAAGTGTCAGGAAGTCGTTTCTGAAAGTATTTGTATGGGGTGTAGCCATGTATGGAAGTGAAACATGGATGATAAATAGTTTAGACAAGAAGAGAATAGAAGCTTTCAAAATGTGGTGCTACAGAAGAATGCTGAAGATTAGATTGGTAGATCACATAACTAATGAGTAGGTACTGAACAGAATTGGGGAGAAGAGGAGTTTGTGGCACAACTTGACTAGAAGATGGGATCGCTTGGTAGGACATGTTCTGAGGCATCAAGGGATCACCAATTTGGTACTGGAGGGCAGCATGGAGGGTAAAAATCGTAGAGAGAGACCAAGAGATGAATACACTAAGCAGATTCAGAAGGATGCAGGCTGTAGTAGGTACTGGGAGATGAAGAAGCTTGCACAGGGTAGGGTAGCATGGAGAGCTGCATCAAACCAGTCTCAGGACTGAAGACCACAACAAGAACATGATAATTGTCTTTCCTACATGCCACTTCAATATTGTCATTACCTATGTAAAATTTACCAACATCAACGCTTCGCAATTGGTAGTAGTATCTCCAAACCATGTAACTGTAAAGCAAATACCATGCACTAAGCCATTAATGCATGACATGGAGAGTATCCATTTACCTTTCTGTTTAGGATAAAATTACATTGGAAAGTATGTGTTTCCTTCAGTATCCAATATTGAGAAATACAACTCCAAGGTTCCACAAAACATCTGAGAACATGGAATAATTTTGCTGAAGTTTATCAGTGTCTTTTATGATACTACAAGACTGATCCACATTGCAAGATGGGAAGACCTGTCATGGACAAACATAATTACACTTCAGTATGGCTTTGATTATGATTATCTTTCAGCATAGTTATCTGGAATACTTTAACATTTCTTTCTTTTGTACACCAAAGCCAGATAAAACAAATCTGCACTAAACTGTGTAACCATGTCATGGGGCTTCTGAAACTCTAATGCCTCTTCCTTGGTGAGTATAATGATCATGTCCTTGTGTCCTTGCTTCTTTTATTCAAACAGATTTCTAATGTGGGTTTCTTAGTGAATGCTATTTTTAATTCCTTAAATTTTATGGGTAATGAGTGTTTTCATATCACATTCACTTAGTCTCAAGTGACACATGATGTATGCAAGTTTCATCTCCTGTTGCAATGCAGTGCAGGAACAATGTTACTTCATCATGAAACTTCATAAAATGTACAACACACAATGACATTACAATAGTCTTATGAGTGACTGTGGGTTTCTTGTGTGTTCTTCATGTAACAGTTATTATGGTACTGGGCTTTGTCACGAGCAGTTCTCAATACATGGTCCTTGGTGATGTTACATTTGCGAATAGAGTCATCAAGTAGGATTCAGTTTTCATATAATAATAATAATAATAATAATAATAATAATAATAATAATAATAATAATAATAATAATAATAATGTAGAATGCGACATTTAATACACCCAACGTTATTACTGTTTGCACCTCACTATTGTTGTTGTGTTGTTGTTGTGGTCTTCAGTCCTGAGACTGGTTTGATGCAGCTCTCCATGCTACTCTATCCTGTGCAAACTTCATCTCCCAGTACCTACTGCAACCTACATCCTTCTGAATCTGCTTAAAGTATTCATCTCATGGTCTTCCTCTACGATTTTTACCCTCCATGCTGTACTCCAATACTACAATTGGTGATTCCTCGATGCCTCAGAACATGTCTTACCAACCGATCCCTTCTTCTGGTCAAGTTGTGCCACAAACTTCTCTTCTCCCCAATCCTATTCAATACTTCCTCATTAGTTATGTGATCTACCCATCAAATCTTCAGCATTCTTCTGTAGCACCATATTTAGAAAGTTTCTATTCTCTTCTTGTCTAAACTATTTATCGTCCATGTATCACTTCCATACATGGCTACACTCCATACAAATACTTTCAGAAAAGACTTCCTGACACTTAAATCTATACTCGATGCTAACAAATTTCTCTTCTTCAGAAATGCTTTCCTTGCCATTGCCAGTCTACATTTTATATCATCTCTACTTCGACCATCATCAGTTATTTTGCTCTCCAAATAGCAAAACTCCTTTACAACTTTAAGTGTCTCATTTCCTAATATAATTCCCTCAGCATCACCCGACTTAATTCGACTACATTCCATTATCCTCTTTTTGCATTTTGTTGATGTTCATCTTATATATTCCTCTCAAGACACTGTCCATTCCATTCAGCTGCTCTTCCAAGTCCTTTGCTGTCTCTGACAGAATTCCAATGTCATCAGCGAACCTCAAAGTTTTTATTTCTTCTCCATAGATTTTAATACCTATTCCAAAGTTTTCTTTTGTTTCCTTTACTGCTTACTCAATATACAGATTGAATAACATCGGGGAGAGGCTACAAACCAGTCTCACTCCCTTCCCAACCGCTGCTTCCCTTTCATGCCCCTTGACTCTTATAACTGCCATCTGGTTTCTGTACAAATTGTAAATAGCCTTTCGCTCTCTGTATGTTACCCCTCCCACCTTCAGAATTTGAAAGAGAGTATTCCAGTCAACATTGTCAAAAGCTTTCTCTAAGTCTACAAATGCTAGAAACATAGGTTTGCCTTTCCCTAATCTTTCTTCTACGATAAATCGTAAGGTCAGTATTGCCTCACGTGTTCCAGCATTTCTACGGAATCCAAACTTATCTTCCCCGAGGTCGGCTTCTACTAGTTTTTCCATTTGTCTGTAAAAGAATTCGTGTTAGTATTTTGCAGCTGTGACTTATAAAACTGATTGTTCGGTAATTTTCACATCTGTCAACACCTGCTTTCTTTGAGATTGGAATTATTATATTCTTCTTGAAGTCTGAGGGTATTTCACCTGTTTCATACATCTTGTTCACTAGATGATAGAGTTTTGTCAGGACTGACTCTCACAAGGCCGTCAGTAGTTCCAATGGAATGTTGTCTACTCCGGGGGCCTTGTTTCGACTCAGGTCTTTCAGTGCTCTGCCAAACTCTTCACGCAGTATCGTATCTCCCATTTCATCTTCATCTACATCATCTTCCATTTCCATAATATTGTCCTCAAGTACATCGCCCTTGTATAGACCCTCTATATACTCCTTCCACCTTTGTGCTTTCCCTTCTTTGCTTAGAACTAGGTTTCCATCTGAGCTCTTGATGTTCATACAAGTGGTTCTCTTATTCCCAAAGGTCTCTTTAATTTTCCTGTAGGCAGTATCCATCTTACCCCTAGTGAGATAAGCCTCTACATCCTTACATTTGTCCTCTAGCCACCCCTGCTTAGCCATTTTGCACTTCTTGTCGATCTCATTTTTTAGACGTTTGTATTCCTTTTTGCCTGCTTCATTTACTACATTTTTGTATTTTCTTCTTTCTTCAATTAAATTATCTCTTCTGTTACCCAAGGATTTCTAATAGCCCTCGTCTTTATACCTACTTGATCCTCTGCTGCCTTCACTGCTTCATCCCTCAAAGCTACCCATTCTTCTTCTACTGTATTTCCTTCCCCCATTCCTGTCAATTGTTCCCTCATTATGCTCTCCTTGAAACTCTGTACAACCTCTGGTTCTTTCAGTTTATCTAGTCCAATTTCCTTAAATTCCCACCTTTTTGCAGTTTCTTCAGTTTTAATCTACAGGTCATAACCAATAGTATGTGGTCAGAGTCCACATCTGCCCCTGGAAATGTCTTACAATTTAAAACGTGTTTCCTAAATCTCTGTCTTACCATTATATAATCTATCTGATACCTTTTAGTATCTCCCGGGTTCTTCCATGTATACAACCTTCTTTCATGATTCTTAAACCAAGTGTTGGCAATGACTAAGTTGTGCTCTGTGCAAAATTCTACCAGGCAGCTTCCTCTTTCTTAGCCCCAATCCATATCCTCCTACTACGTTTCCTTCTCTTCCTTTTCCTACTGCCGAATTCCAGTCACCCATGACTATTAAATTTTCATCACCCTTTACTATCTGAATAATTTCTTTTACTTCATCATACATTTCTTCAATTTCTTCATCATCTGCAGAGCTAGTTGACATATAAACTTGTACTACTGTAGTAGGTGTGGGCTTCGTATCTATCTTGGCCACAATAACGCGTTCACTATGCTGTTTGTAGTAGCTTACCCACATTCCTATTTTCCTATTCATTATTAAACCTACTCCTGCAATACCCCTATTTGATTTTGTGTTCATAACTCTGTAGTCACCTGACCAGAAGTCTTGTTCCTCCTGCCACCGAACTTCACTAATTCCCACTATATCTAACGTTAACCTTTCCCTTTCCCTTTTTAAATTTTCTAACCTACCTGCCCGATTAAGGGATCTGACATTCCACGCTCCGATCCGTAGAACGCCAGTTATCTTTCTGCTGATAATGACATCCTCTTGAGTAGTCCTCGCCCGGAGATCCGAATGGGGGACTATTTTACCTCCAGAATATTTTACCCAAGAGGATGCCATCATCATTTAATCATACAGTAACGCTGCATGCCCTCGGGAAAAATGACTGCCGTAGTTTCCCCTTGCTTTCAGCCGTTTGCAGTACCAGCAGAGCAAGGCCGTTTTGATTATTGTTACAAGGCCAGATCAGTCAATCATCCAGACTGTTGCCCTTGCAACTACTGAAAAGTCTGCTGCCCCTCTTCAGGAACCACAAATTTGTCTGGCCTCTCAACAGATACCGCTCCGTTGTGGTTGCACCTACGGTACGGCTATCTGTATCCCTGAGGCACGCAAGCCTCCCCACCATTGGCAAGGTCCATGGTTCATGGCGGGAGGGGGGGGGGGGAGAGGGGGGGGGGCACCTCACCATATGACATCAGAATCAGAATTTTGTTTGTCTCATCATGTACAAGTTAAATATTTGATTTGACATACAGGAGGATCATCAGATAATAACTGTAATAACTTATAAATGGAGTTAACTATTTATCATCATGTGGCTACATAATCTGAATTTAATTTTTTATGCTGCTCATATGGTCTGATCATTATTTTAAAAAATCCACTAAAGAGTAACAGCACTTCTGTATAGAGTTCTATATACATTTTTTTACTCACTTTCAAACTTCTGAAAATTTTTGCACTTTAGTTTGTGGCATATTTTTATTCCCATGCATTGTGAGGTGTGCACATAGCTTCAGTATACCGCCCCCCAAAATACAATGAAGACCTGTTTGTGGACCTTCTGGAGAAACTGAAACCTCGCTACCCAAATACAAAAATTACAGGATACTAATATTTGGAGATATCAATACAGACATTAGGTTTCAAAATAGAAAGGTTGATCACTTGCTAAACTTCAGTTGCATAAATGACAAACCCATGAGACAGGAAACATGTCTAGATAACACAATTTGTAATTTTCATCTAAACAAATCAGAAGTCAACACAATCAAGCTAGGCATTTCAGATCATGAGAGACTTTGGCTCAGACAAACTCTTAACAGTAAAGCAACTAATTAACAAATCAAAGCTAAACAAGTTGATAAGTAAATTGAATTTAATAAAATGGGATAAAATAATAACCACTGCAGGTGCAAATGGATCTACCAACAAATTTCAGAACTGTTAACTGTAAATTTTGAAGCGTGTTGTCCTAAACACTGCAAGAAAACATCAAAGCAAAATCGTTACACCAAACCATTAAATCTAAAAAGCTGGTACACTGCACATCTGAGCAGAATAACAATGATAATGCTACTCTATCATGATAGGTCCAAGCAAAGTAATGCTGACAAGGAAAGGTACATGAAAGTGAAAAAGATTTACAGGTCTGAAATCAATGCAGCAAGGTGTAAATCAAATAATACAAATATACTGAACTCAGTAACTAAATGCAAAGCTGCATGGGAAATTATTAAAACAGAAACTAACTGTGATGATAAAGTATACCAGACACCAATTCCACCTGATATTCTAAATGCGTGTTTTGTCAGAGCACCTGCAGGTAACTTTAATCTGCTCGTATACCACCTTGAAGCTGTAGTGGTCCATTTAACAACCAAAAACAAAGAAATAGTGGTTGCTGGTGACTTCAATGTAGATTTCCTTAAAGACTTTCACAATAAGAACTTATTTGAGTTAGTAACACTATCATGCAACTTAATTCCCACTGTAACGTTCCCCATTAGGGTAGCCAATTTCTCACAAACAGCCATTGATAATATCTTTACAGAAAAGTCCAATGAACAAAATTATATTACAAAACCAATAGTCAATGGCCTCTCAGACTGTGACATGCAGTTCCTTCTGTTAAGTGTTAATACTGAACATGATATAGAAACTGTTAAATCTGAGCTCAAGGGGGTAATCAATAAGCCAAAAATTAATTATATTAGGAACTCCTCAGAGATATACACTGGAGTGATGTTTACGGTGCTCATGGTATGAGTGAAATATATAACACCTTTACAAATAAAATGCTTACCTTATTTCAACACCATTTTCCCCTAAAATAAACAAAGGTTAGAGCAAAGTCTACAAAGAAGGCATGGACTACTCGAGGAATAGAGGTATCTTGTAAACAAAAAGAAAACTGTTGATGCTATAGCATGTTGCAAGAAATACTGCAAAATATTAAAGCAAATAATTTACCAAAAAAAAACAGTCATATCAGATAACAAAATAAAGACAATATGTGATATAGTGAAGGAGGAGACTGGCAGAACCAGACATGAAGAGGGACCAGTAGCATTAAGAGTAAATGATACATAACTGACAGATGTGTATAGTGTTGCAGAACTTTTTAACAAACATTTTATAACTGTTACTGAAAAGATGGGGTTGTCAGATGCTGCTATGGAATACCTCAGACCAGACATGTCAAGTAACTTCCATAATATGAATTTGACTCTCACTACCGCAGCAGTAGTAACACCCATCATAAAATATTTATAATCAAAAACATCTTGTGGGTATGATGAAAATCAGCAAAGTTAAATAAAGAATGTGATTCTGAGTTAAGTAACATATTAAGCTATCTGTGTAACCAGTCATTTATCAGTGGAATATTTCCTGAATGTTTGAAATATGTTGAAGTTAAGCCATTGTTTAAGAAGGGAGATAAAGAAATAGCATCAAATTTCCATCCAGTTTCACTTTTGCCAGCATTCTCAAAAATTTTAGAAAAGGTAATTTACAATCGGTTTTATCACAAGTAACATACTGTCGAAGTTGCACCTCAGATTTTTAAAGGGTTCTGATATTGAAAAGGCTATCTACACTTACAGTGAAAATGTACTTAATTCATTAGATAAAAATTGCAGGCAACTGGTATATTTTGTGATCTGTCAAAGGCATTTGACTGTGTAAATCCCAATATCCTTTTAAGTAAATTAGAATATTACAGTGTAACAGGAAATGCTGCAAAATGGTTCAAATCTTATATCACTGGCAAGAAACAAGGGTGTTATTAGGAAAGAGACAAGTATTAAGCTATCAGGCATCATCCAACTGGGAACTTGGTTGGTCTGTGGGCATTAAAGGGACCCAACTGCTACGGTCATCAGTCCCTTAACTGGGAACTAATTACATGATGGGTACCACAAGGTTCCATCTTAGGGCCCTTACTTTTTCTTGTGTATGTCAATGACCTTTCATCAGTAACATTACCAGATGGCAAGTTTGTTTTGTTTGCCATTGATACAAACATTGCAATAAATAGCAAATCAAGTGTAGTCTTAGAAAGATCAGCTAATAAAATATTTGTGGACAATAATCACAGGTTCCTAGCCAATTATTTTTCACTAAACTTTGAAAAAACACGTTACATGCAGTTCAGAACTTCTAAGGGGCCACAAGTGCCACAAGTATATGCCTAACATATAATGACAGGCAGATAGAAGAAGTGGACAGTGTTAAATTCTTGGGATTACAGCTTGATAATAAATTCCAACTGGGTGGAGCACACCACAGAACTGCTGAAGTGTCTTAACAAATATCTATTTGCAAACAAATTGGGTCAGACATTGGGGATATAAAAATGAAAAAGCTTGCATACTTTGCTTACTTTCATTCCATAATGTCATATGGAATTATTTTATGGGGTAATTCATTAAGCCAAACTAAATTTTTCCAGGCACAAAAATGTGCAATTAGAGTTATATGTGGTGTGAACTCAAGAAAATCCTGCAGAAGCCTGTTTAGGGAACTAATGATACTAACTACTGCTCCCCAGTATATTTATTCCTTAATGAAATTTGTCATTAAAAATAAATCACTTTTTCAAACCAACAGCTCAATTCATGGAATCAACTCTAGAAACAAAAAGTATCTTCACAAGGATTTAAAGTCACTTACTCTTGTACAAAAAGGTGTGCATTATTCAAGAACACACATTTTCAATAACTTTCCAGCAACCATAAAAAGCTTAATAACCAATGAAACTCAGTTTAAGGGAAGCCTAAAGGATTTATTGGTGGCCAACTCCTTCTACTACATTTTGTGTGTGTGTGTGTGTGTGTGTGTGTGTGTGTGTGTGTGTGTGTGTGTGTGTGTGTGTGTGTAAGCACAATCTAAATTCTGCACCATTTCAGTGCAGTAATATGTTCATTATAAATAAGTTTTGTAGTAGTTCTAGTATATGTTTATTACCTTATAAATTAAAAAAAAACATTTATTTTTAATTTTAAACTCAGTGCAGTAATGCGATCTTAGTAAATGAGTGTTTGTAAAATGATTCTTTCATCTAGTTTTTATTTAAAAAATTATGATCATTCCACTTGGGACCTATGGAAGATACATTACCTTATTTGCTTCAGTTGTAAATATTTGTCATGTATTATTGTTTTTCTGAATATTCTACATTATGGAGGACCTTCTCACTATGGATCAATTGGAATGAAAGTAAATCTAATCTAATCAGTCCTCAATCAGATAACAGCATAATGGAGAATTAAGACAGAGGGACTGCTGCCAGAAATGAACAGTAAGCAGACAGCTTTCACTGCACTTGTGTAACTGAGAAGATGGTCAATGAATCAATAGCTATGCTCAGTAATTCTAGAGCAGAGAATTACTGTGGTCTCTCAAATTATGCTATTAAATATATCAGAAATCAAATTGTAACACCACTAACTAAAATAATCAACAAAATTTTAAATGAAAGTAATTATCCAGAATGTTTAAAAATATCTGTAGTTAAACCAGCACATAAGAAAGGAGATATAGTGTCACCTAGATAACTTCTGACGCGTATCACTTATATCCATAATATCAAAAATAATAGAATACTGCATGCATAAATTGATGAGTTAATATTTGGAACATAATGATATACTCACCTCCTCACAGTATGGTTTCAGATCCAGCCTTTCTACAGTCAAAGCAATTGAGAGAATGGTAGCAAAAATATACAATTGTTCTGAAAATAAACTTATTATCTGTGCTACACTGTTGGACCTCAGGAAAGCTTTTGAAATGGCCTCCTACAACATTCTCATAAAAAACTACCACTACAGAGTGAGAGAGAATACGTTATGTCTAATGCAGTCATATTTGAACAATAGAAAACAGTTAGCTAAGGTAAATAATCAAATGTCAGAATGTCTCCCAGTTGTAAAGGGCGAACCTCAAGGACCTGGTCTTGGACCTTTTGTTTTCATTATTTATATAAATGATTTACCTGCAGTTGTATCATGTGATGGAGTGCTATATGCTGATGACACAACACTCATCACATGTGATACCAATCTTGAAAATGTGCAACACAGCAAGGTAGTGGCAATGGAGAGGTGCACTACTTGGTTTGAGGCAAATGTACTGCAAAGAATGATAGTAAAGCTGAAGCTATTGTATTCAGGCTCAAAGCTCCCAGTCATGACAACAAAACAGTAAAATTATTACGATTTCATATAGATCAATAGCTCAGCTGGGATACCCACACAGGGAAGATACATGGAAAATTGGCATGTGCCATATATCTGCTGTACAAGATGAGGAGCAGTGTCAGTAAAGAACTTCTATTGTATGCGTATTTTGCATTCTTCTATTCACACCTGAGTTATGGAATACTTTATTTATTTATTTCATTCGTGTTCTGTAGACCCAATAGCGGTAAATCGCTTGGGTGTAGAATATGTCATTTACATATATTTGAGATATTTGTTTATAATAATAGGTTGTACAATGAATAATATATTACATAGAAAAATATGTTTACAAGATTTTTTTGATTTTTTAAAATTAATTTTAATTTATTTTTATTTTTATTTTTATTTTTTTTAAGTTACAAATTACATTGAACAGAGTTACACCAGATCAAAATAAATTCAATCATTCTCATACATAAATTCGTCCAGTGAGTAAATGGTTTTACTTAGAAGATACTGTTTAAGTTTATCTTTAAAAGTAGGTGGATTAACTGACATTTTTATTGCCTGAGGGAGAGCATTAAATATTTTTATGTAAGAGTAGTGTGCACCTTTTTGCACCATACTTAGATTCTTTTGCTCAAGATGTAGATCATTTTTTATTCTAGTGCTGTTCATTTCAAAAAGGGAATGGTTTTTACACAAGAAACACATGAGAGAGAAAATGTAATGAGATATTGTTGTGAGTATTCTCAGTTCTTGGAAGTTTCCTGCAGGAATGTCTGTAATTGACACCACACAAGCCATCAGGGCATGAAAATAACCAAAATAGCCAGCTTTCAAAGTATTTAAGTAACTGAAGGAAGCAATCACATGAATAGCGTAAATTGCTGAGCTTAGTTTTTTTTATATAGATAAGGAATGTGTAAATAGCAGTTCAGATTGCTATTAACAAGTAGACACAGGAACTTTATTGGCTCCACTCTTGCTAAATTCCCATCATTGTATTTAACATTAATCTCACCTTCGATATTTTGGCTTGTATGGAATTGAATCAATTGAGTTTTTTCAAAATATAGTCATAAACCATTAGAGGTAAACCAGTTAAAGGTCTCCTGAAAAATTGTATTTACAGTGATTTCAAGATCAGTATTTGTGGAATGGTCTACCAGAATCATTGTATCATCAGCAAACAAAGTAAATTTTATCTTAGCCCGTGTAAACATTGGAAGGTTATTTATGTAAAAAAAGTTAGTAGAGGACCCAGAATAAAGCCCTGTGGAACTCCACAGTTTATTGCGCCCCAAGAAGAGGACACTGGTTCCCCATTAGTGTCGTTTACCGTGACTTTCTGTTTCTGGTCCTTTAAATAGGAGGCAAGCCACATCCCTGCTTCTCCAGTTAATCCATAAAATTCTGTCTTTCTCAGAAAATTCTCATGGTTCACACATTCGAACGCCTTAGAAAGGTCACAAAAATTCCAGTTGGAGACATTTTATTGTTGACTGATTCAAGAATTGCATTAGTGAAAGAACATATTGCATCTTCTGTTGAGATGTTTTTCTGAGAACCGAACTGAGTTTTATTGAGAATATTGTATTTAGCAAGATGTTCAAGAAACCTTCTGTGTACAAGTTTATCGAGACTCTTGGAGAAACAAGTTAAGAATGAAATAGGATGATAATTGGTTACTTCGTTCCTGTCACCCTTCTTGTACAATGGTTTCACCACTGCATATTTAAGTCAATCAGAGACAATTCCTAGTCTCAGTGATTCATTAAAGATGTGGCACAGAACTTCACAAATGAAAATGTGTGTGTGTTTCAACGCTTTGCTGGAAATACCATCAATACCAATTGAGTTTTTGTGTTTCATGGTCCTTATTATCTTCTTAATTTCCTCAACAGTGACAAGAGCCATGCTAATCTGAGGTGTTGCACTAAGCCCACTTCTTTGTAAAAGATTCAGAGCCTCATTTATAGAACCATTACAACCTATTTTATCCGCTGCAGTCAAAAAAGGCTTGTTGAAAATTTTTGCAACATTTTTACCTTTATCAATGATATTCCCATTATGTCTAACTTCAATATTTTCTGCATCATTTGAGTAAGTACCAGTTTCTCTTTTAATAATACCCCAGATGGTTTTTATTTTGTTGCTAAAATTATCTATTTCTGATTTGATGAACATACTTTTAGCCTTTATCAGAACTTCATTTAAGATCTTGCAGTACCTTTTATGATGAGCTCTTATTTCAGGGTCATTTTTTTCTGAGAGAAACATACAGCAGTCTTTTAGTCCAACATGATGTTTTATTCCTTTTGTGAGCCACTGTTTGCTGGTATGGCTTTGGTACTTGTTCTTTGCAGTTCTTAGAGGGAAGACAGCTTCAAAGTGGCACATAAATTCATTTATAAATAGGTTAAATTTGTCATTGACTTTCAGTGCTCTACAAATTGGACTCCAGTCAGTGAGTTGAAGATAACTGTTGAATATCATGAGATTATCATTATTAATTACCCTAATTGACCTTTTACAGACTTTGCCCTTCAAGTGTGGGCATATATCATTGATTGGCCATCATGGTCTGAAAGACCTTTTAGGACTTGATTTACTGTTGCATTGGTGTTTCTATTTTCATCAATGAAAATATTATCTATAAGACTTGAACAGTAGTTTGTAACTGTTGTGGGGAAGTCTACCATGAGTGTGAGGTTGTATGTGTTCATTATATGTAGCAGGTCAGCTCTACTACTATCATAATCTAGAAAGTTAATGTTAGCCTCTTAAGACCACAGTATTTTTATTTTTTGAATATATATGGGATAGAAAAGATTCAATTTGCTTAAAGAACATGCATTGGTTCCCTGATGGAGCCCTACACTAATTTCTATACCACAAGCTTCAAAATGCTGATCAAAACAGTATTTTGTGAGCTCTAGACATCTATACATTATATTCTTTTTGGCATATGTAATTACACCACCCTTCTGCACATTGTTTCTACAAAAATGAGAGACAATATGATAGCCATCTAGATTCAGCATATTGATACCCTCCTTTACATGGTTTTCGGTTAAACAAAGGATATCGGCATTATCAATGGTATTACTGACACTAATATTCATTGTCAACAGTTCTAGTTTACTTCTTAGCCCCCTTATATTTTGATGGAAAATACAGTTTGTCACATTTAGTATTGACTTTTTGAGGAAGTGAGTTGCGAGGTTTCAAGATCAGTGAGTTTTTGCACACACTCATTAGATAATTGATCTTTTGCTGAGTGTCATTTCTGACTGACTTACCTACATCATTGTTTTCCCCTTTTTGTTGCGAAACCATAAAAAAATCTTGATTTAATATAGCAGGTTTTCTAGGCCTCAAGCTCCTCTTTTGATTGTAGACTGCTGCAGGCCTTGGTGACACTACAGTAGTTTTGATGTAACACTGTGATCTAATTGTTGATACTGCTGCAGTTAATGTTTCAGGTGCTGTAGTTGATATATCTGAAGTTGATGACACTTTCACTCTTTTGATTGATGACTCTTCCACTGAGTCATTGACACTTCCACTCTTTTGATTGTAGACTGCTGCAGGCCTTGGTGACACTACAGTAGCTGTGATAAAGCACTGTGATCTAGTTGTTGATCCTGCTGCAATTAATGTTAATGTTTACAGTGCTGTAGCTGGAGTTAATGACATGCCCACTAATGACAGTTTATGTAGTAGAAACTGAGCTTGACAAATCATCTATGTCGATTTCATTACCTGAATTGTTTCTCAATTTATCCTAAGTCACTGAAGTTGTATCACTCTGTGATCCTAGATTAGGCTCCACCATACTTACTGCTATTGGTGGATACTGTGATTCAGTGAACTGATTTAGGTTTTCCAGTATTAAGTCACACAATCTAGATTTGCACTGCTGTTCCTGTGCATACCATGTGTTGTCAAGTCTTCTCTTAGATTGGCAGCTTTAAGAAAGCTCACATTGCAGAACAGCTTGCACATTTTCTCAATTTTAAGATTTGCAATTTCTATTTCTTTATTTACACAAGATGTTTTTGTTAGGTCATGTCGCTCAGGAATACTAATAATAGTTATTTTGAGTGCTGGCGCACACTCTAGCATTTTCTTCAGACTTCTTATTGCATGTTTGGGAGACTCTGTAGGCTAAAAATTAGTGTTTCAATGGCAAAAGAAAGCCTTGGTGCATAGCTGAACTTAGCCTGTATGAATCATGTTGAGATTATCTTAAGAAAATAAATAAAATGACAGTGCCTGGCCTGTATATTTACAACTGCCTTGTCATCATTAAAGAGAATCTGTGTAGATCTGACTTAAGGAAAACAGTTCATCATCATAATATAAGAAGTTGACATACAATTAGTATCCCATATGCTAGACTTGCAAAGATATATAACAGCTACAAATACCTTGGTCCTGTCTACTTCAACAAATTACCTGAAAATGCCTACACAGTGTCAGTAAATAAATGTAATACTAGGCTCTTGAGGTAGATCAAAAGTTAAGCAATTTACTCTGTTCAAGATTTCCTTGAATATGTGACAAATGACCCACTTTCCTTATGAGAATGAACTATAAATTAACTGCAAACTATACATATGCCACAATGTGCAACTATTTTATTACTGTTTCATGTACTTATTATTAATTATCTGTTTGATTAATTATTTGTCATTCACTGAACTATGTAGTTCATTAACCTTGAAAGATGCATTAGGAAAGGTCTTGCTTTTATTGACATTTGCACAAATATGTATTGTATCCATCCTGGGTTATTATGTTGTAGTTAATAACATTTGTCATGTTGAAATTTATATTATTATCATTATTGTTATTATTATTAACACTGATGACACCAATTGCATGTTAATATGCTCAGTGGTGGAATGAATCATTTGTATTTGTAAAAAAGAGGAAGCCTGTGTGCAGAAAGTATCAAACTTTCTTCCTTCCTAGTTTCTTTCCTGTGCTGGAAGCATATGCTTAATTTAAAACCAAGTTTCAGTATTGAATAGTGTGATCCACCATTATCAAACAAGGAACAGGGGTGACTATCATAGGGATGTGCATGGAAATTTGATACTTCAGGACAGTGCTGTTTACAAACCAAAAATTCTGTACAATGCATTGCCAGATAGCATCATAAAATACTGAACTGTAATACATTCAAAAAGAACTAAACAATCTACTAATAAACAACAGCATTAACAAATACCTGGAATTCTGCTCAAAATGTAGGTCTACTTGATAACTCTCTAAACAAAAATTCATAATTATCAACCACACCTAGATAAAACCAAACTTCTTTCATCCATGTATGCACCTAGCTTTTGTGGTGTATGATACTATGCCTAGTTAACTAAAGTACTGGTATTTAATAGTTTTAGTAAAATCAATCAAGAGGTTTTGCAAGCTTTTCTTCTATTTGTATGTCATAAGCAGAATAATGTTTTGTTATAAGGAAATGTTTATACCAATGATAAGATTTTGTACATGATGTAAATATGTAATATTTTATAGTGTTCTGCACTTAGACAAGTCCAATATCATGAATGTGATAATACGGGTGCTAAATATGTAAATAAAGTTGTTTGCAGTTCAGGATTATTATTTGTGATTATTAAACCCCCTTCACCATCACAGCATCAGTGTCCGTTACATGAAATAATGCAGCCTGGTTCAACAAGTTAATGAAGAAATGTGATCAAAAAATTCCCTTTAGATGAAAAAACCTGATAATATTACACACATCAGCACCTGATGTGGTGCAGACCAATTATTCCTGATTCTAAGGAAGTAATTATTTTAGCTTAAACATCTGTCTACATCTACATGGATAATCTGCAAATCACATTTAAGTGCCTTGGTAATTCAAAAGTAAATAGTTGATTAAGGTAAAATTTCAAGACGCCATCAATTTTTAAACTTCGTAAGATATAAAAATTCAGTTCTGATAATACTGAAGCTTGAAGTTTTCTGGACATACTAATGTTCTCAGATTTCCCATATTTCGATTTTTAAAGGAAATATTCAAAATTTAAACTTTTGTTAAATAAAGTGTAGACACAGACTCTGAAACAAATGAACTGAGTTTCTGGAGCTACAAAAAATAATATGACTCAGCAATTGTTTACTCTATAACTTTCTTATTTCTTCATCTTTCCCTTCATCACTCTCTTTATCTGTCCATTGCACCCAGAATCCCTTCCCTCCCCCCTATCCCCCAATACAGAAATCTCTTTTGCTTTCCTCCTTGTTCTTAATTGCATTACGCTGTCCACTTACCATTTTTCTTCCTTTTAATCCATCCTCACTTCTCACTCTGTCCATCTGTTACATTTTGACTTAATCGAGCACAGTACCTATAAATGTGTGTGCTATTTTTACCCTTCCTCTCTCTCTCTCTCTCTAATGTCTTCTTTTCATTTTTTTTATTTTTTCTTTCCTTTTTTTCCACATAAATCTCTTTTTCGGTACATGTATTGTACACAGGATAATGGTCAGAAAACCTTTTTATCTATTGGGTTTTCATATGTCAAACATACATTATTTAAATTTTTTATAACAAATTTGATCTATACAGTTCATAACTACAATTTTTTTTAAATACTGTATATTTATGACTTATTTCTACTATTAAAGATACAAATTACATTTTTTTTGCATAAGATACTGTGAGATTGAATAGTAGCAGTTTTCAGAAGGTAGACTGTCACAGACTTTTTAAAGGTCTGTAGTTCAGGTAGAGATTTTATGTCTTGGTAATCTATTGTATAGTTTTGTTCCTTCATGTTATACACCTTGTTGGCATAATGTGGTGTTACAATGATTAACATGCATGTCACTGTCTGACCTGGTACTGTAAACATGGGCAGTTTTGATTTGAGGAAAAAGGTTTTCTTTTCTCAGAATAAGTTTTTTGACATGCATGACTACTTCCAGTATATAAATGCAGGGAATGGGTAAGTTTCATGCTGCTTACTTGTTTCATTATTCTTATAATTGCCTTTAGTTTCCTGGAAACTATTATTGCCTCGTATAATTTTCCACAGAAAATGATACTATACTTCAGTACTGAATGTACACAAACACAGTATACAGCCCTAACTGTTTCTGCACTACTACTGTTGTAAAGATTTCTTAGTTCATAGCTCATTTTTGCTAGTTTTGAATTTAGGGAAATGATATGAGAGCTCCATTTAAGATTTTTCTGGATATGAATCCCACAAAATTTAGTTTCATTGATGGCACTAATGTTTTGGATATCTATGCATATTACGGGTTGTGCCACATTTTTATTTTGATTGGTGTGAAAATTCATGAGTACCATTTTTTGGGGATTAACTATTAGCCTGTTCCTGGTAAACTATTCAGACGATCCTTTTGTAATATCTTTTGCAGATACAGTAAGTTTTTCTTCTTTATTTCCCTCAATCAACAGACTGCTGTCATCTGCAAAACAGTACTGGTTCAGAATCCCTAACATGTGATGGTAAATCATTAATGTACACCAAAAAGAAATGGTCCTAAAATGGAGCCCTGTGGAGCACCATGACTTAGTCCACATGGTTCTGAAAGATGTACCTGGAGTTCATTTCCTTCTATGTACTTAATTTCAGATACCTGAAAGTGATATTCCTAATATGATTTAATCCATTTATTTGGCACACCTCTAACACCATACCTTTCAAGCTTCATCAGGAACATAGAATGATGAATCACATCAAAAGCTTTTGTTAGTTACAAGAATAAACCTGAGATATTTCTATGGGTGTCCACTGCATTTAAGTCAAGGTTTATCAGATTTAAAGTGGCTGTTTTAATTGATTTCTGCAGTCTGAAGCCATGTTGACATCCAGAAATAATATTATTCTTGTCAAAGAATGTAGTTAGTTTTGAAAGGAACACTTTTTCAATAATTTTCGAAAACCCTGACAGTAGAGATACAGGCCTACAGTTATGCATACATTGATGATCATCTTTTTTATGTAGGGGTAATACTTTTGCCATCTTCAGTTGCTCTGGGAAGACACCACGTGATAAGAATGAATTGCATATGTCCAATAAAGGCAAAAGTATTTGTCTTGCTATTATTTTTATAATACAATCTGGAATATCATCAACACCAAATATATAATCACACTGAATTAATGGTATTTAGGAGCTCGTTACCATGAGCAAACGAATCATTAATATCTAAACTAAAATTCAGTCGACAACCACAGAAAACAGAAGGTCCGTCCAGCAAAGCTTGAGCAGCAACAGACTTGACTGGAATACGATTCTTCTTGTCTCCAGATGTTGTAGCAAACTCGATGTTCTCAATATTTTTGTAGACTGTCTGTTTAGAACGGCGACGGTATCTTTTGTATGGCATCTTGGCAGCGTTCAAACAGACAGTCTACAAAACTATCGAGAACATCGAGTTTGCTACAACATCTGGAGACAAGAAGAATTGTATACCAGTCAAGTCTGTTGCTGCTCAAGCTTTGCTGGACGGACCTTCTGTTTTCTGTGGTTGTCGACTTAATTTTAGTTTAGATATTAATGATTTGTTTGGTCATGGTAACGGATGGTTTACTGTAGCCATTGTCCGTGGAGGTTCTGGAGTACCAAATGTTCCTGGACTCGAAAGTTTCGTTGACAGAGACATTATTGCATTTCGCACTTAACATATGGCCGAACTTGCTAATAAAGACTTTGGTAAATCTGCTTATATGTCGCCATCTGCTTTGTCTTTGTATACTCGTAATAGGAGCTGGTAATTCAGCACCAATTTAATGAGCAAAAATGTTGGTTTAGAGAAGACCAGTGAAAGATCTTTTTCAAAAAATATAGTGCTGGAGTTTCAAAGGTGCTAGTAAACATTAGCTGAGAGGTAGTTCACACTAAAAACACCATATATTCAAAATTCTATTACTTTTCTATACTTTTCTAAATTGAATTTTGAGCAGTCTTTACCAAAATTATTCAAATGAGTAGTATTATCAGCAGTAGATATTAGAAATGCTTCTCAAACCTTTCACTACCTCAGTCCTGTGAAAGAGATAAAATGACCCAGACTTGTTACGGTTTTAACAGTGTAATAAAATAGAGTGGTTGGAAAGTAATTTCCTGCTGGAAACTGCTAATATTTCCCAAATTAACTGATTTATTTCTTTGAAACAAGATTTATTATGACCAGCAGAATATCTTTCTTACTTTAGCTGCATAACGCACCCATCCCCCAGAAAATAATTTCAAAAAATATCATAATATAGAACTACTCAAAACAAACTGATATTGTTGTCTTAAAGTTACAGATGAGAGATGCAGCATGGCTATAATTAAACTTTTCCTTCTTGAGAGAGCCCTCACAAAAAATGAGAAATGCAGGACAATGAAACATTATGGAAACATTTATAATGACATGCAGAAGAGAAATAATGAATGAATAAACAATTGAAAAAAACAATTTTAATTTCCACATAAGTAAGTAACAATTGTTAATTGCATACAACATTTATGTTTCAGGCTACAAATATTGCTCAATGTGATAACCATCTGCATCCAGAACAACCTGGAACCACAGTTGAGATCATTTGTTAGTTGTTCATTGCAGTTTTTGAATGATGGGCCATGAAAGTTTTGATTTTGTGACACAGCTTTTACATTGCTTGTAGTTTGCACACTGCCTCCAGCATTCTCAGCCATGGCAACAGCAGCTTCTTCAAAAATTTGTGACACAATTGACCATCAGCCTCACGCTGGAGTAGTTCCCAAACTGCTATTTAATTAAAACTCCCAAATCATGTACTTCAGCACTATTATGTAAAGCAGACTTCACTGTACTGCGTGAGGTAGCATAGTGGTTAGCACACTGGACTCACATTCAGGAGGATGTCAGTTCAATCCCGCATCCGGCCATCCGCATTTAAGTTTTTCATGATTTCCCTAAATCGCTCCAGGCAAATGCCAGGATGGTTTCTTTGAATGGGCATGGCCAACTTCCTTCCCCATCCTTCCCTAATCTGATGAGACCGATGACCTCCCTGCCTGATCTCTTCCCCCAAATCAACCCAACCACAACTTCTTGTATTTCTTTAATGTGAAGAGCAGCAACACTACTCCGTCATTTTGATAAAACAGCTTTACAATTAAAGCCTGCTCCCTTGTCCAGATCCATGTTCCCAGTCTGCAACTGCAATGTACACTGATGCTTGTGTTTCAGTACTACATCACTGTAGCAGTACCAGTACCTAATGGCAAATCATGACACTAACACTCTTAACAACACAGATCCTGCAGTGTATGATCTGAACACCAGGTCTATAAACTTTGGCACCCATACAGTAAATAGTTTTCTGTCTACCATTGGTCAAGTAGTAAAAGTTTAACTATAACCACACTGTACTTCCAAGTGAAAAACATGCGGATCTGATCTTGTTGTTCAATATTGTAAAAGTGTCACCATTTCTTCCAAATTTGTTTCCTGGTGGTTCAGTGTCATTCTGATGATTACTTCTGCTTGTTTCTTATTTAATAGTTCTCCAGTTTTCCTTAGTCTTAGCCTGCTTCAGTTTTTAAGCATAGCGCTTAATTTGCTCTTTTAGATATAGATTGGAGGGCTGTACAACATGGGTGGTAACAGAGTTTCCAATTTTGAATATTGCTTATTCTCTGAATTATGTAGAACTCTCTCTTCATAACAGAAAAACTTTCCTGGGAGTTACCTTTTGTTCAATTTTGCCCCATCCCCCCCTTTTTTAAGGAAGAAACAAGACTCCAAATTCTGTAAGAACATGTTTAAAAAGAGTTAAATTTACCATTAACACTTTCTTCTTTATAAACATTTGACCATCATGTTCAGATAACACACTGACTATTGGTTTTAAAGTTAAATCGCCTCTGGGATTTTGATCTAAGAGAAGAGTGTCAATAGCTGCTTGCACTATGTCCTTCAATCCTCACAGAGAATTTTAATGTGGGAAATAATCCAAAGTTGGACATCAACAACTCTTGTTGTCCTCTGTAAACACTATGTCACAGAAAATGAATGTTAAAAGTTCCCACAAAAACAATTATTTTTCTGTTAAATCTACTTAAACGTATTAAAACTGTTTCTAGCAATTTACGAAGCTTAATATTCTTCCTGCCAGTAGCCCACAAGCAATCAGTATTACAAACTTGTGTGTTTACTGATCAACTATTCGGACACGAGATTCAAAGAACTGTTCAATGCAATATTCATTAACCTGAAGAGTACGGGACTTAACCTACTTATATATATCCCATTTTCTTCTTACTAGTGATCCCATTGCAGCATGATATTAGTGTATATCCATCAAGATGAATCTGTTCAATTTCTGTGATTTCTACTTGACGTTCTGATATGCACAACACATCTGTTGAAATTCCATGTACATTTTTCTTTTCCTGAATGGGTAAGAGAAGTTCATGTTTTTTGGGTATAGGTCTTCTGTTGTTTTGGAGCAGTATTTCGTTGTACTAGTACCTGTTTGAACTATAAATATATATATATTCTACAGCTCTGCCTTTCGGATGAATTTCCCCTGAAAAGCCCAAGTTCAGACAATGAAAATCATTGGGCTAGGACAGATAATGCTCAGGTCTAGACTGGATACTCCTGGTAATCCACCATGAAAGTAGCAGTTTACCAGAAGCATTCAGATGTATGATGTGGTCAAGAGTGGGTTGATGTGAGTGGAGGGAAGGAGTAGGAAATTGATTTCATACATCCTGTAGAGGAGATAGGACCCACAGGAGAGGATAGTATCTGAGTTACCTTTGATATTTCTGGTAACAACAGTAAGCCTCACTCCCACAAAACGCTGTACAGGTGATGAGTGATAATATTATACCACAGAGGTGAGGAACCTTCCCTCATGGTAACTTACAACAGGAGACGAGCACACTTCAAATAGTCCCATGATGGTCTCAGAAATCCATCACATGAGATTGGCCACCTCTACCCACTTCCTCAGGGAAGGAGGAGGGTCTTATCCAGTAAACCCTATGGTTTTCCGAACAGACAGTTCTCCTAACGTCAGTCATAACTGTGCCAAACTTGTGACAGTCAGTTTCCAACCAGTGATGTCATTTTCATTTCTCATCTCTCTGCCATTATACCAAAAAGACAAGAAACCCTGCTCACAGCAACTTACAAAGGGAGATCAGCACTCTTCAGATAGTCCCATGACTCTCTCAGAAATCCATCACATGTGACTGTCAGTACTACAGCTATCATAAGACTTGATTCTTATATGCAGTTCCTTTGCACCATCCATATACTTATTACATAGTATCTTATGCTCAAAGACAGTGAAAACTACTGAACCTCAGTGTTGGCTCTTGAGATTTCCCTCTTTCTGAAGGTGTCCTCAATTAGCTGAGGCCAATAAATGTGTCCCTTTCATAGGACACATGCACATCTCAATTTTCAGCATTAATATTACAGGAGATAGATGTTGAACATTTGCAGTACCAAAAGGTGAACACAGAACAAAGGAGGCACAGAGCATATTTCAGATTAAGGATTAAAGCATAATGTACAGGCTCTGCACTTTGTCATTTTGGCAGTTTATACCATGTCAGCAGTCAAAGCTAATGGGTTTTCACATTGATATGGATTTTTTATTTAGATACCAACTCTATATAATAGTTGTAGATTGTGGAATAATCACCAATTCTGTTTAATAGCATGATCTTCTCCACACACTACTTTTTATTCCATTATCACTTATTGTATCCAAAAATTATTTGATGAACCTTAGTATAATAAATGTTACTTTCATTTATGACAATGTTCTTATTGTTATATGTATCTCAGTAATGACCTTTAAAAGAACCTAATATGAGTGTTTGAATTATTTCACTTCTCACAGTCACATTGCACAGCTTGATTAAGTTACAATGAGTGTGTTGTGGAACAGATTTTGCCTTTGAAGGATTCACTGACTGGCATGGTAAATATTGCTATGAAGGCCTTATATAATCAAATATCAGCCTGTGGTTGATCAAACTACATCATTGTAATATGATGTCCCAGTTATAGTTGTTGTCACAAATTCTGATATCTGTGGCCACTTGGATGACACAGCAACAATAGGCTGATGTGGGATCAATACTCCGTTTTTGAAACATAAGTTAATATTTGTTTGTGAATTCGTAATTAGCAATTATAATTTTTCTATTATCTAAATTGAAGGTGGAGGAGGGAGAAAGGAAGTGAAAGGGAATAAAGTAATGGCAATAGCTGCATCAGGTCTCTATGCAGAAACAATGGCAATGACTGGAAATGTGTGCCAGACCATGTCTAAAAACCAGGATCCTCTGCTTACTAGGCAGTTGCATTAACCACTGTACCATCCGGAAACAGTGTTTATTTCAAATGCATGGACTGTCTCAGCACACTCTCTGGCCGACCCACATTCTCACCCAATGCCACCTATCCATAATCCCTGTCCATGGCATCCAAGCATCCTAATATTTGATTCCCACTGGAAGTTGAACATAAATGTGCATCTGCATTGAAGGTCATGGATTTATTGCTCTCAAGGCAAATCAGTTATATGAATGCATGGTGTCTATTCTTTTGGATCTTGTAAATTGAAGCTGGTGGCATGAAATCCCGATGCAGTTGATATCATTAGTTCCTTACCTTCCCTTTCCTTTCTTCCCCCTCCATACAGTTTACATAATATGTATCATAGCTCCATATTTTGCATGGTGCCTGTCTATCAGACATGTCTGAAAGGACAGCCACCACAGATTCATATGGCTAATTTTTCTAAGTCACAATATTTTATGTACCTTTGGTTTTCTACATATGGTTCTGGAAATATACAGATTAATTTCATTGATATAGTTCTTCCATACTGACAGGAATGTAATAAATCCTAATGATACTGAGGCCAAGAGTGTCATTAATAGGGCACAGTATCTCTTATCTTCATGGGCAGCCGAAAAGGTCATGTGTCTGTTCTATCCAGGGCCCTCCTACTTACCTATATGCAACCCTATAGAAAGGAAGCAGTACAATAAGTGGGTCATTTTATGATTGTGTAACATGTTTAGGTCTTCTTCCATTTCATTAACTTATAACCTTGATTCCGATAGCTGTTGTTTCAGAATACAAGCTTCAGTTGTTTTCCCAGTAAATTTTTCTGCAGATCCAAGTCTTCCTCTACTGTTGCTATGCTTTTCCCTTATCAGGTCATTACTCTCATTTGACAGGAACATAATATTGTGAGTAATACACTCAATGCAATGTTAATAGAACTGATGTTAACAGTTCTGCAATAACTATGTTCATTGGTATAGGTATTACAATTATTATGTGTAACTCATGTTCTACACACACTGCAGTGGATACCTTGTTCGATGTATAGACGGCTGAAGCTTCCAGTCTTGTCAAATACACTTTCTTATCAAAAATATCTGGACATCCATTAGTGGACATTAATATGGTATGTGTCAACCCTTCGTCTTTTTGATGGACTGAACTGTGCTGGGGACACTCTCAATGAGCTGTCTGAATATCTGTGGCGGAATGGTAGTTCATTTTCTCTCAAGAGCCAAAACCAGAGAAGGTAGTCACATTAGCTGCTGGGGCCTGTAGCAAAGTAGATGTTACGAGGGTCAGTCAAAAAGTAATGCCTCCTATTTTTTTTTCTACGTTTAATTGTCAGGAAATTTAAATGCAATTACATAGGTTGAAAACCACAACATTGAGGATCATTTTGTCATTTTTCAATGTAATCTCCGCCCATCTCTACAGTTTTGGTCCATCTTTGAACAAGGGCATGTATCCCAGCATGGTAAAAATCACAGCTCTGCTTCCTAAGCCATTGACGCACGGATGTTTTGACGGCCTCCTCATCTTCAAAATGAATCCCACGATGAGCTTCTTTTAGTGGCCCGAACAGATGGAAGTCTGATGGTGCCAGGTCAGGGCTGTATGGGGGATGAGGCAAAACTTCCCATCCAATTTTGACAATCTCGTCAGAGGTGTGACGACTGGTGTGTGGTCTTGCATTGTCATGCAAAAGAAGAACATCTGCCATTGATTTTGTTGGGCGAACTCGCTGAAGACGTGCTTTAAGTTTTTTGAGGGTTGTGACGTATTGAACAGAATTTATTGTGCATCCCTGCTCCAAAAAATCAACCAGAATCACACCCTCTGTATCCCAGAAAACTGTTGCCATAACTTTCCCTGCCGATCACACAGTTTTGAATTTTTTCTTCCTCAGCGAGCTTATGTGACGCCACTCCATTGACTGCCTCTTTGATTCGGGTTCAAAAAAATGCACCCATGTTTCGTCACCGGTCACAATTTTTTTCAGAAACTCATCTCCCTCCAAACGGAAGCGCTGCAAGTGTTGGGAGGCTATTGTTTTCCTTGCCTCTTTATTCTGATCGGTTAACATTCTTGGAACCCACCGTGCACAAACTTTTGAGTACCCCAATTGTTTAATAATCGTGATCACACTGCCTTTACTAAGAGAAATAATGCGACACACTTCATCTGCAGTCACCCGACGGTCACCACGAATGATGTCATCAACTTGCTGAATGTTGTGTGGAGTCACTGCACTCACCGGCCTGCCGCTCCGCTTTTCCTCAGTCAACGGTGTTTGCCCTTCAGCTTCCTTACAACGACGAACCCATCGTCTAACAGTGCTGACATCCACTGTCACAACACCATACACCTTCTTCAGTCTTTCATGAATGCGTATGGGCGTTTCACCTTCTGCATTCAAGAATTCAATCACACAACGCTGTCTCAAACGAACATCAATGTCGGCCATCTTACAAACTTCTGCTGTGCTGCCACCTGTTGACACAGAAAGTTACTACTGCAGTGGATTGCAGAAGAAGATTTGAGGAGTGGCGCCAAATTCAAATTTTTCACTTAACTTAATTTTTTTAAGTAGAAAAAAAATGGGAGGCATTACTTTTTGACCGACCCTCGTATGATACCCCAAAGGCAATGTGCATTGTCAGGCTGATACAATCAGCTTCTCAAACTGTTTTCCTCTCTGTACTGTTCCTGTACTTTGCACGGTATGCACTGCTATAAAATATGTTCCTTTCCAAATTGAGCATTTTATTAAGCACAATGAGGCCACCATAACCTAACGATGAAAAGCATACCGATTCCATAACACCACATTCATCTGCACTTAAATGGTGGCCATACACGTTATGGAAGATAACTTCTCCAGGGCATTCGCCAAACCCAAACCCTTCAACTGGGGTCCCAAGGGGTGCAGCATGATTCGTCCTTCCAGTCGCTCGTTTCCAGTCATCCACTGTCCAGTGATGTCACTCTTTACATTAGCTTAATTGTTGTTTAACAATGACTACAGAAATGTGTGGCTTATGAGAAGTTGGTTGACCATGTACACCTTTCTTTTTAACTACTTAGTAACTCCCTGGTAGCTGGACTGCTGCTTACAGTCAAACTCACGAGTGTTATTTTTACAACCACCTTCGGCAACATTATAGAATCCCTGTCCGTCAGTACATGGCGTCTACCTGCTTTCAGTGTAGCTGTGGCTGTTCCTTTGTGTGTCTACTTCACAATCACATCACCAACAGTCTACTCGGGTAATTTTAAAAGTATAGAAATGTCAGTAATCAAAGTGTTACTCAAGTATCATCTAATTAATAGTCCGCATTCAAAGTCATTGAGCCCTCCTGACTGACCTATTCTACTGTTACAGCTTCTCTACTGGCAACAAAATATTCCCTGTCTCCTTTTGTAACGTTGGCTCCATCTCTCATGACATCTAGTTGTTAAATTCTGCATTACATAGGGGTGTCCAAATACTTTTGATCAGACAAGAGGAAGTAAAATTGGCCACAACCAGATGATTCGTTTGATCATAGGAATGCTGCATGTCTCTGGCCTTTGACATAACTTATCAAGCCATTTGTAGTGAGGCCTACTGTTTACCATAAGCTCCTGAAAATGAGATGCAATTTGGCGTTCTTCACATTGCCAGAGGTGGTAAAAATTCATATTTGTAGTGTGGAATTTACCCTATAATACAATTTTGTGAATTGTATTAATATTTTTCTTTTACCAGGAATAACACTGAAAATTAAAAACAATAAGAGGAGCAACTGAAATCCTGAAGCAACTTGACAACTTCAACAGACAGATATAGGTTCCCAATGAGCTGGATACCAGGCCGCTTATGATCCCTGGGCAATGCCCTTGCAGAACACTGCCATACAACCCCTCTCCCCTCCCCTCTCTCTCTGTCCCAACATGGACTAGTGGTACTTTAGGTCCTATAAAATAATAGTAAGTGTGATGTCAGTTAGAAACGCAATATATTGAAGCAGACGTTCCACAGATGATCAATCTGACCCCTGTGGAAAGCCGCCGCAACAAGGCACAAAATGTGGGTTATTTTAATGTTTTAGCTTTTTAAGTACATCTTAAGACAAAAAAGGGATACCATGAAGAAATTTTCCAATGGGATGGAAATCTGTAGATGTGATGTACATGTACAGACAAATAAATGATTACAATTTCAGAAAAAACTGGATGATTTGTTCAAGATGTGCTTCACAAATCGAGCAAGTCAATAACTCATTGGTTCACCTCTGGCCCTTATCCAAGCAATCAACCAGCTTGGTATTCATTGATAGTGTTATTGGATGTCCTCCTGAGTGATATCATGCCAAATCCTGTCCAATTAGCATGTTAGATACTCAAAATCTCGAGCTGGCTGGAGGCCCCTGCCCTAATGAGCAAAAGTTCTAAATTTGGGAGAGATCCGATGACCTTGCTGGCCAAGGCAGGGTTTGACACTGACGAAGACAAACAGTAGAAACTCTCGCCTTGTGCAGGTGTGCGTTAGCTTACTGAAATGCAAGCCCAGGATGGCTTGCCATGAAGAGCAACAAAATGAGACACGGAAGACCATCGACATACTGTTGTGCTGTAAGGATGTCATGGGTGACAGTCAAAGGGGTCGTTCTATGAAAAGAAATGGCACTGCAGAACATCACTCCTGCCAGTCGGGCAGTATGGCGGGAAACAGTCAGGTTGTTATTCCACCACTCTTCAGGGCATCTCCAGACAGGTCTGGAGTAAAATTGTCTTGACAGATGAGTCCAACTTCGAATTTAGCCTCCAAGACCAGTGAGGACGTGTTTGGACATGCCTGGGTAACAGCAGGATATCAGCCGTCATGTCATTCGACCTATGGCCCAACAACCAAGTGCGATGGTCTGGAACGCCATTTCTTTTCATTGCAGGACCTCTTTTGTTGTCATATGTGGCAGCCTTACAGCAGTACGTCGACAATTTTCTATGTTCCATTTTTTTGCCCTTCATGACAAGCAATCCTGGGTTTACATTTCAGCAAGAAAATGCCCACCTACACATGGCAAGAGTTTCTACTTGTCTTCATGCTTACCCAACGCTACCTGGGCCAGCAAGGTAGCCGAATCTCTCCCCAGTTGAGAACATTTGGAGTCTTGTGGGCAGGGCCTTCCAACGATCTCGGGATTTTGACGATCCAGCGTGCCTATTGGACAGAATTTGGCACAACATCCCTCAGAATATCACCCAACAACTCTATCAATCAATGCCAAGTCAAATAACTGCTTACCTGAGGGCCAGAGGTGGACCAATCCGTTACAGACTTGCTCATGTTGTAAACTCCTTTCTCTTGAATAAATCATCGATTTTTTTCTAAAATTTTAATCATTTGTTTGTCTCAACAAGTACATCACATTTACCGTTTTCTGTCCCATTCAGACAATCCCTTCATAGTTCGTCTTCTTTTTGTCTTATATGTATTTTATACAATGATGTAGTAGTATATGCAGAAGTTTTCAAGGAGACTAACACCGATTGCTGAAACCTTTGAAAGGCTTACAGAATATTGATGGTACCTAAAACTTTCCTTGTAAAGCTGAAATCTTCTTTTTATACAGGATGAAGCAGCTACTAAGCCATAACATCCCTTGTATCTCCCCAACCGTAATAGATACAAAGATGCCGTTTGGACAGTGAATCGCAGGGACAGGGGCTACTTGAATAAATAAAATGATTCAAATGGCTCAGAGCACTATGGGACTTAACATCTGAGATCATCAGTCCCCTAGACTTAGAAATACTTAAACCTAACTAATCTAATGACATCACACACATCCATGCCCAAGGCAGGATTCGAACCTGCGACCGTAACGGTCGCGCGGTTCCAAACTGAAGCGCCTAGAACCGCTCGGCCACAACCGCCGGCCTACTTGAATACATCACATTTCATGTTTGTGCTATTTTTTTATTGTAGACATATGAGGCGATTTTTTTTAATGGAACCCTATGTTAAATTTTAGCATAACATGATGAGCTTAAAAAGACAGTTACAGATATGTGTATATCATAATATTTAGGAGAATAGTTTTTGAGACACAGATTTATTCCCATTCGTATTCGTAAGCGGTGTTGTCCAGTGCGACCTTTCCTGTTGACCACTGAGGAACTTAACAGGAAAGCCGTTGTTTTCCTGCTTTTCGATAGCGCCGCAAGGTGACGCACGCGGTAGCTGGAGAGAAGGGTATAAATGTGCTACTGGAGTAATGAGACATCCCATTTTCGTCGCAGATTCTTGGAGCAGACATGTACACCAACGAAGAAAGTTAGATGTGCCTCTAGTGTACGATGAAAGCAGAAGAAATGCTGTTAGAGCAATAAAGCGAACGTCCTACGTGCCAGCTTCTTGCGCGTATTTGCAAGAAACTACTTGAATCGGCAGCATGCAATTCCATACAGAGGACAAGGCAGAAAACTGCAACTGGCGAGGTACATTGAAGAGGGCGTTCTAGCGTTGGTGCATAGCGACCCCGTCGCAACGTATCGCCTCAGAATGTGGTATAAGTCAGAGAAGTGTTCTACGCATATTGCACCGGCCTAGATTTCACATGTTTCACCTCTCATTACATCAAGCACTCTCCGGTGTGGATTTCGAACGGCGCAAGGAATTTTGCCGGTTTGCTCTGCCTACAAGATGATCCAACGTTTTTTCAACCGTTGCTTTTCACTGATGAAGAAGCGACTTTCACCAACCACGGTAACGTGAATTTGCATAATATGCATTATTGGTCTTAGAGCCCTCATTGGCTTCGACAGGTTCAGTGTCAGCTACCGTGGAGTGCTAACGTGTAGTGCGGCATCGACGGAAATGTCATTGTGAGGCTGTACGCAATTTTGGGTATACTAAATGGCAATAACTATGCACAGTTCCTACGAAACGTTCTGCCCATTTTGCTGGAAGAGGTACCACTAACTATGCGTCACTGCATGTGGTTCCAACATGATGGCTGTACTGTCACTCTTCCCGTGTGGCTACAGAGCTCTTAAATGAAAAGGTCCCGGATTGTTGGATAGGACGACGGGCTGAAGTGAAGTGGCCAGTCCGGTCTCCTGATCTACTTCCTGTTGATTTTTTTCTGTGGGGAGCAATCAAACATAAAGTATTTGCTCAAATACCAACTACGCCAGAGGATATGAAGCAATGTATCATCAAAGCTTGCGCTGATATCACATGTGACAGCCTCAAAAATGTTCAAATGTGTGTGAAATCTTATGGGACTTAACTGCTAAGGTGATCAGTCCCTAAGCTTACACACTACTTCACCTAAATTATCCTAAGGACAAACACACACACCCGTGCCCGAGGGAGGACTAAAACCTCCGCCAAGACCAGCCGCACAGTCCATCACTTAAGCGCCTCTGACCGCGTGTCACCCTCGCAGCCGTTCACAAATATATTCGAACGGCGACTACAAATGTGCATTGCAGAAGAGGTGAAGCATTATGGGCATATGCATCAGTAAAGTTTTGTATCATGTACAGTATGTATTTTGCATCTTTGTGTGTATTTGCTTCGTATTGTGATCAATAGTACATATTTTCAAATAAAAAACAAACACGTACGAAATAATTGTGACCAATAAGGACCTCTCTTACTTAAAATGTATTGACATCTTGTAGTATTTTAATACTGTACGTTGTCTTCCATTTTGGTATCACTGTTGTCAAATAACTGAATAATATTTGCATGACATCATCAGTCAATTTTTGCGCAAAATATCGCAGTATGTATTACTATTGTCGGGTAAATGGGCGTGTTTGTGTAACGACGGACTCGCGACGTTTACCGTGTACTCTACACAACAGGAAAGGTCGCTTTGGACAACGGCGCTTCAAAGGACAAAGACGATACGAGACCATATCTGTGTCTCAAAAACTATTCGCCTAAATATTATGATATACACATATTTGAAACTGTCTTTTTAAGCCCATCATGTTACCCTAAAATTTAACATAGGGGTCTATTTAAAAAAAAAACAACAAAGATGGCCTCATATCTCTGTAATTAAAAAAAAGCTCAAACATGAAATGTGATGTATTCAAACAGCCCCTGTCCCTGCAATTCACTGTTCAAAAAATAGTTCAAATGGTTCTGAACATTATGGGACTTGACTTCTGAGGTCATCAGTCCCCTAGAACTTAGAACTACTTAAACCTAACTAACCTAAGGACATGACACACATCCATGCCCGAGGCAGGATTCGAACCTGCAACCGCAGCGGTCCCACGGTTCCGGATCGTAGCGCCTAAAACCGCTCGGCCACTCCCGCCGGCCACTGTCCAAACGGCATCTTTGTAACTATTACGGTTGGGGAGATACAAGGGGTGTTATGACTTAGCTACCTCACCCTGTATATATTATGTAGTCCAAGTTTCATCGAGCTATTGCTGCTTGTAGGGAAACGTCATGCATAAGTTAGTTTGGTTGTCAACCTTTTCACTCCGGTGTATACACAAATAATCTGTTGCAAAAGATTTTGCACTCTGTATCCTACAAGGTCTAATAAATTGAAAAGATCTGAGCCAGTTTCATATTATTTGACGAGTCGAAGAGCAATGTGATAAGCAACTTGTAAGCATGCATGGTTAGACAAAAATATGGTATTGATTCCTACATGTTCTACCACAGTTATGATAATGAAAAAAGGCCTAGCGTAAGCCATGTTTAATACAAGCAGAAAATATTTCACATAAAGAAATCTGATGTTCTGTAATTTGTCTAATTATGCATGCATCGCAAGTGACCAAGCCAGCAACTACCTCACCATAATCCAAAATGAAGTTGCATCAGTCTGCCCGTCTGATCTCAAAGCCTGTGTCTCTGTAAGAACATGCCGTGAAGTTCTACAAGAACGCAAACTTACCTGCACAGCTGAAAATGTTATTTAAAATAAAAATCTCGTCAGCTGATTACCTCTCAGCTTTAAATGCTGCTAAAAGGGATGTATACATTCGAGAAACTAATTGTTAAGTGAATTCGTGTAGAGATATGGAACACATGAAAGGTTAAGTTGAAGGAAGACCAAAGAGGAATAAAAATAAATTCGCAGAAATCCGAAATTATATTCACTCTTAATATATTTTTCAGTAATTGAATACAAACTCTCACATCTCATATATAGGTCCCATCAATGGACTACATGAACATCCACATACATCAGGCAAAATCATCACACGTTAACTTTAACATCCGAAATACTATTTGATGGGTGGAAGAGCAACGTGGTAAGTGACTAATGAGCTTGAATGACTGGATATTGATTCCTACATATTCTAACGAAGTTACGAACACGAACAACCACCTAGCGTAATACACATTGAATACAGGCGGAAAATATTTTGTGCAAGGAAGGCTAATGTTCAATAATTTCTAGAATTACGCAACATACAATTAGTTAGTTAGTTGGGTGTGTATTCCATTGATCAATCGCACGGTATGGTAGCCGTTATGATCTGGAATGTGTCAAGAGCACAAGAAATGCACATATGCAACAAGATTTTTTAATATGGAATTAAAGATTAATATTTCTATTATTTACCTCAGTCCCTTAAATGGCACAAAATGCGTATACTATATTTATAGATTTATTTATTCCTATGCAAGAATTCATCTATGGTATAAAAGGAGTTGTCAAGGAGATATGATTTCAATTTATTTTTGAAGCTATTACTGCTTTCTGTCAGACATTTTATTTCATCTGGTAATTTGTGTAAAATTTTTATAGCAGCATATTTTATCCCTTTCTGTGCCAAAGATAGGTTGTGTAAAGGATAGTGTAAGTCTTTCTTTTTTCTGGTGTTACGATCATGAATGTCACCATTCTTCTTAAACTGATCCATGTTGTTGAGAACATATTTCATTAGTGAGTAAATGTACTGTGAGGCTGTTGTAAGAATTCCCTACCCTTTAAAAAGATGCCTACAAGATGTGTGACTATGAACCCCACACATTATTCTAACCACTTTCTTTTGAGCAGTGAATACTTTTTGTCTAAATTTTGAGTTACCCCAAAATGTTATTCTGTATGACATCAGAGAGTGAAAGTATTCAAAGTATGTTAGCTCACTAATTTCTATGTCCTCAAAATTGGCAGTTATTCTGATTGCAAAAGTTGTTGAACCTAGTCGCTTTAGAAGATCTAAAATATAAAATTTCCAATTAAGATTCTCATTGTATGTAAACCCAAGCATTTAGTATGCTCTACCCTGTCTACTGACTTCTGTTGATGTGTTATATTTATTGAATTAACTGTACATTCTCCAGCAGAAAATTGGATGTACTGTGTTTTTTCAAAATTTAGAGCAAGCCCATTAGCAGAAAATCAATAAATGACTTTTCCAAAGACCTTATTTGTATCATTTTCAATTGGAGTTTCTTTTACTGGATTAATAATGATGTTTGTAGCATCATCAAACAGTGTCAGTTCATCTTCCTGTTTCAGATAGGAAGGGAGGTCTTTCACATATATCAAGTACAGAAGGGGACCCATGGTTGAACCCTGTGGAACACCTAATGTAATTTCACCCCAGTTATATGAAGTGGCAAACTTATTTAAATCACTTGACCAATATAAGGAAACTTTTTGCTTCCTGTTCTGTAGGTGTGACTTAAACAACTCATATGCTATTCCATTTATATCATAGAATTGTAATTTCTGTAACATAATGTCATGGTTCACACAATCAAATGCTTTGGACAAGTCACAGAAAATTCCTATTGGTGAAATTTTACTATTTAAAGACTCTATTATGTGGACAGTGAAATTGTATATTGCTGTCCCAGTGGAACAGCATTTTTGAAATCCGAACTGTGATTTTCTAAGTATCCCATTACTGTTGAGATGGCTAGTCACTCTTGAGTAAATTAATTCTCGAAGATTTTTGAAAATGCTGTAAGCAGTGATACTGGCCGATGATTATTGACATCTGTGGTGTCCCCCTTTTTGTAGGGAGGACTGACAATGTCATATTTTAACCTGTCTGGGAAGACACCTCGAGGTAATGATGCATTACATATGTGACTCAGAACATCAGATGTAATTGCTCCACATTGTTTTAATATCTTATTAGAGATGTCATGCACTCCAACAGAACATTTATTTTTCAAAGATTTAATAATTCTACTTATTTCACAATAGGTTGTTAGGTGAATCTTAATCTGACTAAATTTGTTCAAAACAGACTCTTCCATGTACTGCCTGGCTTTTTCGCAAATGCATCCCAAGTGTGCGAACCAGCAACCATCTCACCATAATCCAAAACGAAGTCGCTTCAATCTGCCATTACGTTATCACGAGACAAAGTGTCTGTACTAAACAGATTAGCACGTTCTCACAGCAGCAAGCGGAAATAGTGTCTGGTCGAATACGTCCCTTTGCGTGCTGACCATGCCGGCTCGCTAAACTGATTCTGCAGCCAAGCTTTACCATTGGTTGACTCACGTCATAGCTCACAATCAGATGACTCGCTAAGATGTATCTCACAGTTTCCATCCAACAGTATACTGCTCCAGCAGACAAGACAACTACAGGCTCTTTGACAGATACAAGTGACTAATGACACATACATGAATACGGGGCATGACATGTAACTAACACCAAGGAACTTTCGATACTTCTGTGTATTTCAGGAATTTGTTTCTGTGCTTGTCTTCTGTTTGCCGATTCAGCATTCATTGCTGCAGAAGAAAATAGTCTAAGAACTCTTGCAGGGTTAGATTTCTGGTCTTCGCAGCGTAGTATGTGAAATGTCCGGATGACCAATACTCAGTATAGAGTTACGTGTTGGGAATGAACTTCCAGTCGAGAATCAAGATATTTGCAATTTAAACTATTTGAAGCACCATCCGGGTGGTCAAGACAAACCCCTTTCTGGTCCAATTCCAAATTAAAATGCATTCCTTGCATAAGAAGACATGAGTTGAACAGGATGATTCCATGATGATGTTAAAATCTTTGAGGGATGACGGTGAGGGGTAAATGTATCAGTTAAGATAAGGGACTCAGGTTTGGAAACGACGGAGTCCAAATTTATAAGCGAAAATCGTGCTAACACCTTTGACAGTGGAATACATATACTGGTACAATTGTTGCTAAGACTGCAGGACGGGCAACTTTCAAAGGTGGTAGAGCACCAAAACAAGAAAAAAACTCCAGTAAATATGGCCTCAAAAATGCATACCTTAAGAACAATGAGCACATGTTCATCTTCACTGTTGTGAAATACATCTCTTCTACTGTACAAGTGTTCATAGCTCATAAGGTATGCATTCTAGAGCCTATATTTATTGGACTTTTTTGCTGCTTTGATCCATACTACCCCCTCTAAAACTATAGTAACCAAAAAGCTTTCAGCAGAAGTGTTTCACAGTATCGAAGATGAACAAGTGCTCATAGCTCTTAGAGTATGGATTATAGAACCCATATTTACTCGGTATTTTTTGCTTGTTTTGGTCCATACTACCACCTATGAAAGTTGTTTATACTACAATGTTATCAACAACAGTACTGGTACATGCAGTCCACTGTGAGGCGCATCAGAACGCTTATCGTTTGTAACTTCCGACTTGATCGTTTCCGGACTGGGGTCCCTTACTTCAAATTGCTATACTTACCTTTCTCCATCATTCCTGAAAGCCTGTAACATAATCACGGAATCATCCTACGTAGCAGCCTCCAAACTGCAAACATTGCAATGTGGACTCAGAATCAGGTGAAGGCTGTGTTTTGTTTCTGGAGTCGGAAGCGTCTCTGTTCATACCAGATGGCTGTGACATTTGTGTGTAGAACCAGAGACTGAATTTTTCCAAACCTGAAGTCAGTCCCAGCGCGCTACATATAACGTAGGGTAAAATATAACCTTCGTGCGATGTTGCTGAAAATCTTATCGTTACTTTTGGGTATACAACGTTTCCCTCTGAGTAGCAGACGTCAGAGAGAGGCCAGATCACCTAGCTGTCAGTTTATAGATAAAAAACGGGCGGAGTCTTGGGGCTATGCGCGTTATCGCGTACGTCAAGCAGTGTCGATAGTCGCCAGTTATCGGCAGATAGCAGTGATACAATGCGCAAGCAGCGATTTCATCTCGGCAGTACACGATTTGACGCGGAATCGACCTTGGCTGCTGTGAAGCGTTGCTGGAACAATTGGATCTGCAAGGTACAGACTACATGACGTCGTCTCATTGTGCGTTGTTGCGCCGATAGAGTACTGTCATAACCGAATTGAATCATTTAATAGTGAAATAAGTTTCCTTTTTTACTCTACAAACATGTGCCGCACTCAGGAATCGGTATAGGTAAATTACGTCCATGATACACGTCGTTTGATTGGTTGCTATAATCGGAATGCAGGTCTGGCAAATTATCTGTGCGTTTCCCCCATTGCCGTCATGGGCAAGGAGAGCGTTTTACCATCAGCGTCATCATCACCATCATCGCCAAGGTTTTGGCCAGCAGGTCTGTTCGTTTTTCAAGGAAAATTGCCCTCCCACTTGATGAGATATCTTCCTATATTCCATCGTCCTTTTAACTGTACCAGAATCTTCGGAATTCTGTTTTTCCCAGTCCTTGGATTTTTTATCATTTTAGTTCGTTGTCCTACATTCTGTAATTTATTTTGAAACTTACCAGTTATTTCCGTATACTATTGCCGGCCAGTGTGGCCGAGCGGTTCTAGGCGCTTCAGTCTGGAATCGCGCGACCGCTTCTGTCACAGGTTCGGAACCTGCCTCGGGCATGGATGTGTGTGATGTCCTTAGAGCTCAGAGCCATTTGAACCATTTGAACCGTGTACCATTATCTCCCATGTCTTAAAAATCTCACCTCAACAGCTTCTCATTTCGTCTTATGTGTTAGTTTTATTATCTAGTTCTCAATGCCGTCTCTTAATACTGGAAACTGCTGCCACCTGACACAATTTAATTTTTCTTTGGTTGTGTGCCGTTAACAATCTGTAGATTCCACCACACGTTCTTCGGCACTTGCTCGTTTTATTAGTAACCCCTACTCTCTCACCTGTTAAATGAAACTGCTTACTTTATGTGACTGGTAATACATTTAGGAATATTTTAGTCCACGGAAGTGTCTCGTAACAAGTAATGATACAATGGCGGCAGACTAAAGGTAATGCAGTTGATAATCAAATATCAAGTACATGATCAGGGAAATTGAAAGGAAAGGGAGTAAGTTTCTCGTTATATAATTAATTCAAAAACAAGTGAACTAAAAAGCACGTAACCTCGCAACAACAAAAAGACACGTGGTACGTAATCCAGATACGCATAACATCATATAAATACAGTTGTACACTCGACATAAAATGTTTAATAATATAAACTGAATGCATGGATGACTGAGTTGACCGTGCTAGTCACAGGATTAGACTGTATCAAATCTCGTGGCTGATATACCACGTAAGACAAAGGATTTCCAACTGCTCGCGGCACGAAGTTCCCTTCCTGGCGTTCATAGCAACTTTTGTTACGTAAATCAGAAAATTTCACCACGGAATAAAAGTAACTCACGAATGCACAACAGAACAAAATTGTAGTCAGGCAACGTCTGCTGCTCCAGTAACGTGAGCTTTCCATCAACAAGCAAACACGCATTCGGCGCTGTGTAACAGAGCAAATCAAACCTACTCCCCAGCAGCATACGACACCCCACCGACTTATTTATTCAAAGCTTTGCCCATAGTTTCTCGATTGGCAGAGTGTGCTGTGATTGGCTCCCAGGGCCGGAAACAGAGTACATGGATTCCTGTAAACTTAAAAGACTGTATACGCCAACCAAACTGTTTGCAGTCAACTCTTGGCTCAGCATACCATCTTTGCATAGCTTTAGCGATGGCTGTTTCACGAAGCAACGTAATAATATAATTGAAAATTCAAAATGTCTACCTAACAGGCAACTTTCAAACTTATTCGTTGCTAATTGCAGGCCGTCTTACGAGTAGCTAAACATAATCGTGTTATTCGTAAATATTATATATTTAAAATCGCGTACCCCACTTTAATTTTTCAAAGGAATTGACACTTCTAAGTGGCGACGCTTAACATCCCCGTTTTACTCCCAAACTTCTTATCACTTTGTTCCTGTGGCTAGTTTCGAAAAGAAGAGGATGTCATCGGTTTTTGCAAAACGAAAAGCGACGGAGTTTGAACCTGTCCTCATGTCTCTGTCAAGATCGTGTCGTGAGTTTACTTTCAGTATAGTCGTGAATAGTCGATAATATTGATGTCAGTGGTGAACATCGGTCTGCACGGTGGGTGAAGATTGACTGAGCAACTAACAGTGGAACTGCTCGCTATCGCCGGCCGGGATGGCCCAGCGGTTCTAGGCGCTACAGTCTGGAACCGCGCGACCGCTACGGTCGCAGGTTCGAATCCTGCCTCGGGCATGGGTGTGTGTGATGTTCTTAGGTTAGTTAGGTTTAAGTAGTTCTAAGTTCTAGGGGACTGATGACCTCAGATGTTAAGTCCCATAGTGCTCAAAGCCATTTGAACCTATTGCTCGCTATCCGCATAAACCAGTGGGTAAACAGTCTCGTGTCTACTACCAATTGCTCATGAAACCCTTTCTGTCCAGGTCCCCCCTATTTGCCCTTGGGTGTGCTGTGTCATCTTCATGTCAACTTTTTAGTGCAGTGTTTTAAATGAGTGTTAAGTGTTGTGCGTCTTTTCTGAAGTGTTTCGAACAGAAATCACACTGTCGCTGGGTGTGATTTTTTTATACCTCTTGCGAACAGAAACCAGACTGTTGCCGTGTTTTTTTAATTGTCCGTCTACTATTTTACCTGTCGGCTTCCTGTGTATTTTATTAGCATCGTCAACCCTTTATTTTATATTTTAACTTCCACAATTTTCCGCCATTTTATAATTTAAGTTACCGTTTTTATCGTCTGTTTATTATTTTCTTCTTATGTTTTAACAGTTTGTAGGCTGAAGAGCAGCGTGCTAATTTGTGCCAGCTCACCCCTTTCGGGCGGAATCTAAACTCAATGAAGTAAAACAAAATTGTGCCAGCAGAGAAGCAATAACAACAGAATGGGTTTCTGTTGACCCATCCATGGACAGGGGACATCAGCTGATCAAGTAATTATCAATGAAATTGGCCAACAGCCGTGTAATTGTGATGTTATTTTGTTTTATTTTGGCTACCAGTTTCGGCAGGCCACTATGTCACCTTCAGGCCCCATATGCGTCTCTCAAAAATAAACGATATTGTCATACAGTGCCATATACTCCTGTATGTCGTGAATTCAAAACGTATCCCAAGTGCTTCGTTCGAAGACTTTGCAGTTGCAATCAAGTCTTCGAAAGAAACACTTGGGATACGATTTGAATTCACGACACCCAGGAATATACACTCCTGGAAATTGAAATAAGAACACCGTGAATTCATTGTACCAGGAAGGGGAAACTTTATTGACACATTCCTGGGGTCAGATACATCACATGATCACACTGACAGAACCACAGGCACATAGACACAGGCAACAGAGCATGCACAATGTCGGCACTAGTACAGTGTATATCCACCTTTCGCAGCAATGCAGGCTGCTATTCTCCCATGGAGACGATCGTAGAGATGCTGGATGTAGTCCTGTGGAACGGCTTGCCATGCCATTTCCACCTGGCGCCTCAGTTGGACCAGCGTTCGTGCTGGACGTGCAGACCGCGTGAGACGACGCTTCATCCAGTCCCAAACATGCTCAATGGGGGACAGATCCGGAGATCTTGCTGGCCAGGGTAGTTGACTTACACCTTCTAGAGCACGTTGGGTGGCACGGGATACATACAGACGTGCATTGTCCTGTTGGAACAGCAAGTTCCCTTGCCGGTCTAGGAATTCTAGAACGATGGGTTCGATGACGGTTTGGATGTACTGTGCACTATTCAGTGTCCCCTCGACGATCACCAGAGGTGTATGGGCAATGTAGGAGATCGCTCCCCACACCATGATGCCGGGTGGTGGCCTTGTGTGCCTCAGTCGTATGTAGTCCTGATTGTGGCGCTCACCTGCACGGCGCCAAACACGCATACGACCATCATTGGCACCAAGGCAGAAGCGACTCTCATCGCTGAAGACGACACGTCTCCATTCGTCCCTTTATTCACGCCTGTCGCGACACCACTGGAAGCGGGCTCCACGATGTTGGGGCGTGAGCGGAAGACGGCCTAACGGTGTGCGGGACCGTAGCCCAGCTTCATGGAGACGGTTGCGAATGGTCCTCGCCGATACCCCAGGAGCAACAGTGTCCCTAATTTGCTGGGAAATGGCGGTGCGGTCCCCTACGGCACTGCGTAGGATCCCACGGTCTTGGCGTGCATCCGGGCGTCGCTGCGGTCCGGTCCCAGGTCGACGGGCACGTGCACCTTCCGCCGACCACTGGCGACAACATCGATGTACTGTGGAGACCTCACGCCCCACGTGTTGAGCAATTCGGCGTTACGTCCACCCGGCCTCCCACATGCCCACTACACGCCCTCGCTCAAAGTCCGTCAACGGCACATACGGTTCACGTCCACGCTGTCGCGGCATGCATACAGTGTTAAAGACTGCGATGGAGCTCCGTATGCCACGGCAAACTGGCCGACACTGATGGCGGCGGTGCACAAATGCTGCGCAGCTAGCGCCATTCGACGGCCAACACCGCGGTTCCTGGTGTGTCCGCTGTGCCGTGCGTGTGATCATTGCTTGTACAGCCCTCTCGCAGTGTCCGGAGCAAGTATGGTGGGTCTGACACACCGGTGTCAATGTGTTCTTTTTTCCATTTCCAGGAGTGTATATCACTGTATGACAATATCGTTTATTTTTGAGAGACGTATTTGGAGCCTGAAAGTGGCATAGTGGAAAGCTGAAACTGGTAGTCAAAATAAAATGAAATAAAATCTCAGTTACTCGGTTGTTGACGAATTTATTCATAATTAAATGCAGGACGTGTCGGTCAGGAAAGCTCAGTGACTTCGAACGTAGACTAATCGTTGGATGTCACCCGAGAAACGAAAACGTCAGGGACGTTTCAACCATTCACATCTGTGCCTGTCATACGAGTATAAGTAATGGACTAGCTACAACATTCTGTGTGTTTCTGTACCACTGGTCGGAGACTAACAACAGCCGAACTATGGAATTACCGTCCCATGCTTACGTTGCCATGAACAGCACAAAACAAACGCCTCCGTTTGGAGTGGAACCATGAGTGGGAAACATGCACTGCTGATGAATGGCACTGCTCCGTGTTCAACGATGAATCACAGTTCTGTGGAACGCAAAAGTGTAAGTGTGTGGTGACGACCTACGGAGAGGTCCCATTCTTCTAGTGGTATGGAGACAGACAGCGCTTCTACTCCTGGTGTCAAGATGTGGGGAGCAATCGCATTTGTCTTCAGGTCACGGCTAGCAGTGATTGAGGGAATTCTGACGACACAACGGTACGTCACTGACATCGTCATCCCTCATGTGTTACCTCTCATGCGACAGTACCGTGGTCCCATTTTTCAAGCGACAACGCTCGACCAAACGTGTCACGTGTCTCTATGGACTGTCTGCTTGGTGTTGAGGTCCTCTGGCCTCCAGTACGGTCCGCAGACCTGTCCCAGATAGAACATGTGTGGGAGCATCTCGGACGTCTACTCGCGCCCAGATCAAGTATTCGGGCCGCGAAAAACCAGTTAAAATAGCTGTGGGCCGTTTTGCTCCGGGACAGGATATAGCTGATTCTTGACAACCTTCCCAGCGAAATCAGTACACGCATCAGGAAATAGCGGGCGCAACGTCATACTGATAAGAAGCCCCATACTGGCAAGTTCTTTGTAAATTTGACTCGATTTTGTACTGACTGAAATAACATCACATACACTTACAATCTATGAGGTTTCATTTCATTTTCTCCTCCTCCTGCGGTTGCTTCACTTATTTGCTAGGCTGTCCACATAGCCTACAGTGTACAAGCACAGCGCACTGTCAAAATGGAACCGCTCGTCGTTGATCTACATTTGCATCTTCATCTGCAACTATAATCTGCAAACCACTGTGATGTGGTACCAGTTATTAGGGTTTAGGGTTTCACCAGTTCTTGTCACCTATGGAGCGTGGGAAGAATGATTGTTTAAATGCCTCGGTGTGTACCGTAATTAATCTTTTTATGACCTCACGATCCCTACGGGAGCGACGCGTGAGGGATTGTAGTATAGTGTTAGACTCATGATTTAAAGCATATTCTTGAAACTTTCTAAATAGACTTTCTCGGGATACTTTACGACTATCTTCAAGACTCTGCCAGTTCAGTTTCTTCAGCATCTCTAACATTGGCCAAACAAATCTGTGACCATTCGCGCTGCCCTTCTCTGTACACGTTCAATATCCCCTGTTAGTCCTATTTGGCACGAGTCACACACACACTTGAGCAATATTCTAGGATTGGTTGCATAAGTGAATTGCAAGCAACCTTCTTTGTAGACGGATTGAGTTTCCCGTTATTCTGCCAAGAAACCAAAGTCTACCACCACCTGCTTTGCCCACGCCTGAGCGTACGTTATCATTCCATTTCATATCCCTACAAAGTGCTACATCCAGGTATTTGTATGAGTTAACCTATTCCATCTGCGACTTATTGATAATATAGTCACAGGATATTACCTTTTATCCGTTTTGTGAAGTACCCAGTTTTACATTTCTGAATATTTAAAGCAACTTGCCATCTTTGTATCACTTTGAAATCTTATCAAGATCTGACTGAATATTTATGCAACTTCTTTCAGACAGTACTTTATCATAGATAACTGAATCATTTGCGAAAAGTTTGAGCTTACTATTAATATTGTCTGCAAGGGTCCCAACGCAATTAATTGGGGCGCACCCGAAGTTACTTCAACATCTGTCGATGGGAGATTGTGAGATATACAAAATGACATGGACAAAATTTCTAGCGATTTTGCGGACGACACCTTACGAAAAATGTAGGAAAATGTAAGTTAACGAGGATAAACAGAAACAAGGGTCCTGTAACGTTAGCATACAGCATTAGTAGGGTGCAGGCTTGACACAGTCACTTCGATGAAATATCAACGCGTAACGTTGCAAAGTGAAATGAAATGGAATGATCGCGTCAGCAGGGAAGGCGAATGCTTTACTTTGTTTTATTAGGAGAATTTTGGGAAGGTGTAGCTCATCCATAGAGGAGACGGCACCCAGAATGATAGCGTGACCCATTCTTGAGTATTGTTCCAGTGTTTGGAATTACACCAGGCCGGATTAAAGGGAGACATCGAAGCAACTGAGAGGTAGGCTGGCTGCTAGATTTGGTGCCATAACCAGGCACCTACTACGGAGATTCTTTATGAACTCAGACGATAATCCATGGAGGTAAGTCGATGTTCTTTCCGTAAGGCACTAGTGCGGCGACGGCAGAACTATTCCACTGCCGCCAACATACATTTCGCGTATGGACAGTGAGGAAAGCATGCGAGAAATTAGGGAACGTACGGAGGCTTCTGTACAGTCGCTTTTCATTTGCTCTATTTGCAAGTGGAATAGGAGAGGGAATTACTAGTAGTGGTAAAGGTACCATCCGCCTTACGTTGAATGGTGGTTTGTGGAGAAATTAATGTATATGTAAATGGCTCTCCACACAAAGCAAGTTGCTGCGTCCTCCATACCAAGAAATCCTCAGTTCAGTTACAAATTTTTCCAATCGTGCTTTTGACAATAAGGCAGACGTGGTCAAATGGTTTTCAAAACTCGAGAAATACTGCATCCAACGGACTGGCTTGATCCTAGGCTTCCAGTGTGTCACGTGAGAAAAATGTGGGTTGGTTTTCATGAGATCGATGTTTTCGGAATCAATACTAGATGCTACGGAGGAGATCATTATGTTTGAGTTCAGAATAATTTCTAAGATTCTGCAACAAATCGATGTCAAGGATATTGGACGGTAATTTTGAGGACCACTTTTAGTACTCTTCTTGAAGAACTAGTGTGAGATGTGCATTCTCCCAAGAACTGGACATGTTTTTTGTTCGAGGGATCTACGACAGATAATAGTTAAAAGTGAGGCTAACTTAGCCGAAAATTCAGTATAGAATCTGATAGGGATTCCATCAAGACCTGGAGCTCTGTTCCGTTTTCATGATTTCGGCTGTTTCTCAGTGTCACTAACACTAATAGCTATCTCACTCATCTTTTCAGTGGTACAAGAATTAAACTGGGGCAATACTCCTGAGTTTTCCTTTGTAAAGGAACATTTCTGATTTTGCTTTGCTATCCTCAGTTTCAGTTCCTGTCTCATTCACAAGTGACTGGAAACAAATTTTGGTGCCACTAATATCCTATACGTACGACCAGAATTTCTTTGGGTATTGTGAAAGGTCATGACAATATTCTGCTGCGGTAGTCATTGAAGGTTTCACGCTCTGCGCTCTCGACATTAAACGCGTTTCATTCAGCAGTCTCCATCTATAGCTCTATGCTTTGTCTTACACCTATTATACAGTAGTCTCAATTTCATTAAACGTTTCTTCACAGTGACTGTCTACCATGGAGCGCTCCTCCCATCTTGAACTGTTCTTCTATGTCATGTCTGTCCAGTTCATGGTGAACTATTTTGTTAAATTTGAGCTATAGCTTCTCTACATGCTCCTCTCCGGTCCTAAATTTCTATTTTCTCGCAGAGGTATGATGCTACCGCTTATTCATCTAGTTTACTGAACGTATAAATCTTTGTACTTGCTTTAGTTGTTCTTCGTGCTTTTGTAATCGTTGTTGCCACAACCGTTCCATAGCCAGAGATAGCAGTTTTGATGTGGAAATCCTCAAAGCGTGTGTATTTATTGTCATTAGATCTAATATACGTTTCCATGATGAGTGAGGTTCCGAACTAACTGCTCTAAATAGTTTTAAGAGGAGGCATTTAGTATTATTTCACCGGATGTCTTATCAGTCAACCACTGACAAAACTTTAATTTTCTCAATTGATTAGATGATTAAAGTATCTACCGATGATTACAGAATAACTGGGGAACTTAAGCACTAGCGAACTGAGGTTTTCTCTCACGTTTTCGGTTTCATCAGGAAGTGAGTCTGATGGTCAACAGAAGGATCTAATTATATGCCAACCCCTGATACTAATTTTTTCCAAAACAGTCTCGCATGCAGCTTCAGTTTCTATCTCAGTGGATTTGAGTTTCTTGTCTACTACGAAAAATACGCCACTTCCATCTCCCATAAGCGTATTCTTCCGATACACCCTTACATTTTCTCCAAAAATCTCACTGTTATTTACTTCAGGTTTTAACCAGCTTTCTGTACCTGGTGTTATGTGAGCATCACTGCTTTTTAGGAGCGCTTCAAACTCTGTCACTTTGTTGAGAATGCTTCGGCAATTAACTACCAAGATTTTAAACTGTGGGTGGCATTCCTTTGGATCTTACACGAATACTTCCGGGTCTCCTAGAGCTGTCGTTATCTGGACTTGGTGGAGAATCGCCTAATATGAAAGAAACCTTGTGTGTAACTCACACACGGTCAGCTACCTAGGTGGCCTAATATAAAAGAAACTTTGTGTACAACCCACACACAGTCAGCTACCTGGGTAGCAAACTCTGATGTGTAGTTCACACATGACCCATTTAGGGGAACCCGACATTCGTCAACCCTATGGCTCAAGTCCAGGAAGTCGCAGCCTAGTTTGTCACAGAACTTTCAAAGCCTCAGGCTCAGTCCTTTCACTCGACTCAGAACCTAGAAGCCATCTTCATTTTTGCGGAAAATGCTGCAAGTTATGACCTCGGAGTCCATACGAGAGGCATCCTTCGTTCCAACGTGCGCCCTGTTTCCTCAATAGCTGCCGGAATAGCCTCTTCACCTTATTGAATGAGACCTTCAGGCATACACTGCCCTCCATAAGTTTGGAAACACCATGTTGCGTATTACAACGCAGCAGGATGGAAGTGATCTATGTGAGTTATTGGTTACAATACGGAACAGCAAACTCAAATAACCGTTAATAATGACACGTACAGTATTGTACACTTAATTATTGTAAATATACATGCATATTCGAACATATTAGTATTGCTCAGTTTTATATAAACCGACGTTACCTGTCCAAGCAGTTCTACTAAACACGCTAGGTGCCGCGAGTATACCACGTGGCTATGTGGCTCCCCACACCATGATGCCGGGTGTTGGCCCTGTGTGCCTCGGTCGTTTGCAGTCCTGATTGTGGTGCTCACCTGCACGGCGCAAAACACGCATACTACCATCATTGGCACCAAGGCAGAAGCGACTCTCATCGCTGAAGACGACACGTCTCCATTCGTCCCTCCATTCACGCCTGTCGCGACACCGCTGGAGGCGGGCTGCACGATGTTGGGGCGTGAGCGGAAGACGGCCTAACGGTGTGCGGGACCGTAGCCCAGCTTCGTGGAGACGGTTGCGAATGGTCTTCGCCGATACCCCAGGATCAACAGTGTCCCTAATTTGCTGGGAAGTGGCGGTGCGGTCACCTACGGCACTGCGTAGGATCCTACGGTCTTGGCGTGCATCCGTGCGTCGCTGCGGTCCGGTCCCAGGTCGACGGGCACGTGCACCTTCTGCCGTCCACTGGCGACAACATCGATGTACTGTGGAGACCTCATGCCCCTAGTGTTGAGCAATTCGGCGGTACGTCCACCCGGCCTCCCGCATGCCCACTATACGCCCTCGCTCAAAGTCCGTCAACTGCACATACGGTTCACGTCCACGCTGTCGCGGCATGCTACCAGTGTTAAAGACTGCGATGGAGCTCCGTATGCCACGGCAAACTGGCTGACACTGACGGCGGCGGTGCACAAATACTGCGCAGCTAGCGCCATTCGACGGCCAACACCGCGGTTCCTGGTGTGTCCGCTGTGCCGTGCGTGTGATCATTGCTTGTACAGCCCTCTCGCAGCGTCCGGAGCAAGTATGGTGGGTCTGACACACCGGTGCCAATGTGTTCTTTTTTCCATTTCCAGTAGTGTACATCCAAACACGATTGTCCCATCCCTATCCAAGAGTGATTCGTGTATCATCTGGAAAATATTCAGGGTGCTTTTTTTTTAGAAAAAAAGTTAGAAACGTAATGCGTTATGGAAGAACCTACGTATGTGTAATGCGAGAAATCCATCACCTGCACGACAGTACACACGAAATTTGAAATGAACTACAGTGCATTCCTACATTACCCCAAAAATGTTTTACACCGCAAACAGGACTAGCATAATTCGTAACTGTTTCATCAGAAACCTCTTCTGTTCGACTGGCAGCAAAGAACTATTAGGTAAAAGTAAGTTTACGTTCTCAGTACGGGAGAGTGCCGTATCTTCGAACGTTTTTCACAGTCTCACCTCTAGCTAGCTATGTAATAGAAATTTAATACATTTTCTTGTTCCATTTTGAAATGATAGTATTCACTTTAAATGTGCTGCAGCCTTCTCCTGATTAATCCAGAAAACTAAGGCTTTTCCAAATGTGAAAAACTGCTCCAAGGTACAACGTGACCATGTACCTAAAAACAAATATTCTTTTCAAATTTAAAAGCGTTCCAGCCAATACTATACATAATATTCAATGTGTTACGTTGTTACTGAACTATGTACAATTAATTAGTAAGTGAAGTCAAGAAGAATTATCAAAAACCACCTACAAGTCAAAAACATTTTGAAATAGAAGATATTGTAAGCTAACACAAGTTTCCATTTTTAAGACAGGAAAAAATTTTGAGAGATTACAGAAACTCATTTCATTTGGAAACATCAAGTGTTCCGTGGTGGAAGATGGTGTACGACCGATGAAGTAAGCCTTAGCCGCCCACGCACTGCGTAACTAGTTTTAAAAAGATACAGAATTTTAGTCAGCATAAATTTCTCCATGTGAAAATTAACAGAATCCCCCAGAAAGTTTTAATATACACTCAAAGACAAAAAAAAAAGCAACAACTGTAAAGTATACTACTGGCCATTAAAAATGCTACTCCAAGAAGAAGTACAGGTGGTAAACGGGTATTAATTGAAAAAATATATTATACTAGAACTGACATGAGATTACATTTTCACGCGGTTTGGGTGCATAGATCCTGAGAAATCAGTACCCAGAACAACCACCTATGGCCGTAATAACGGCCTTGATACCCCTCGGCATTGAGTCAAACAGAGCTTGGATGGCGTGTACAGGTACAGCTGCCCATGCAGCTTCAACATGATACCACAGTTCATCAAGAGTAATGACTGGCGAATTGTGAGGAGCCAGTTGCTCGGCCACCATTGACCACACGTTTTCAATTGGTGAGAGATCTGGAGAATGTGCTGGTCAGGGCAGCAATCGAACATTTTCTGTATTCAGAAAGGCCTGTGCAGCACCTGCAACATGCGGTCTTACATTATCCTGTTGAAGTGTATGATTTCGCAGAGATCGAATGAAGGGTAGAGCCGCGGATCATAACACATCTGAAATATAACGTCCACTGTTCAAAGTGCCGTCAGTGCGAACAAGAGGTGACCGAGACGTGTAACCAATGGCACCCCATACAACCACGCCGTGTGACACGCCAGTATGGCGATGACGAATACACGCTTCCAATGTGCGTTCACCGCGATGTCGCCAAACACGGATGCGACCATCATGATGCTGTAAACGGAAACTGGTTTCATCCGAAAAAATGACGTTTTGCCATTCGTGCACCCAGGTTCGTCGTTGAGTACATCATCGTAGGCGCTCCTGTCTGTGATGCAGCATCTACATCTACATCTACATCTACATCCATACTCCGCAAGCCACCTGACGGTGTGTGGCGGAGGGTACCCTGAGTACCTCTATCGGTTCTCCCTTCTATTCCAGTCTCGTATTGTACGTGGAAAGGGTAACCGCAGCCATAGTCTCCGAGCTGATAGTCCATGCTGCTGCAAACGTCGTGGAACTGTTCGTGCAGATGGTTGTTGTCTTGCAAACGTCCCCATCTCTTGACTCCGGGATCGAGACGTGGCTGCACGATCCGTTACTGCCATGCGGATAAGATGCCTGTAATCTTGTCTGATAGTGATGCGTGGCCGTTGGACTCCAGCACGGCGTTCCGTATTACCATCCTGAACCCACCTATTCCATATTCTGCTAACAGTCATTGGGTCTCGACCAACGCGAGCAGCAATGTCGCGATACGATAAACCGCAATCGCGATAGGCTACAATCCGACCTTTATCAAAGTCGGGAACTTGATGGTACGCATTTCTCCTCCTTACACGAAGCATCACAACGACGTTTCACCAGGCAACGCCGGTCAACTGTTGTTTCTGTATCAGAAATCGGTTGGAAAGTTTCCTCATGTCAGTACAATGTAGGTGTCGCCACCGGCGCCAACCTTGTGCGAATGCTCTGAAAAGCTAATCATTTGCATATCACATCATCTTCTTCCTGTCGGTTAAATTTCGCGTCTGTAGCACGTCATCTTCGTGGTGTAGCAATTTTAATGGCCAGTGGTGTAATTATCCGAATGTAACTAAAATGGTAGGTGTGATGTACACGTACAGACAAACAAATTATCACAATTTGATGACTAATTCAACAGAAGGAGCTTCACAAACTGAGTAAGTCAATAATGTGTTGGTCCGACCATTATGCAAGCAGTTGTTCGGCTTAGCGCCGATTGAGAGAGTTTTTGGATGTACTCCTGACGATTATCGTGCCAATATTTATCCAACTGACGAGTTAGACTCTCAAAAACTCGAGACGTTTAGAGGGCCCAGCCCAAACCTTCTCACTACAAACGTTCTCACTTGATGAGAGATACGGCGACCCTGCTGGTTAAGGTGGGGCTTGACAATCTCGAAGACAAGCAGTAGAAACCCTCTTTGTGTTAGGGTGGCGTTATCTTGCTGGATTGTAAGCCCAGGAGGTTTGGCATGAAGGACGACAAAACAGGACGTAGAGATTGTCGGAGAAAACCGCTGTGCTGTAATAACGTACACTCATTACAATTTTTTGTCAGCAGCTGACTGGTTGAATGATCTACTGGTGTGAACCACATCTTTTTGTGAAAGAGCAGTGCTGATTTTCTGTTGGGTCTCTGCCATTCCTTTTTATGCTTAATACATCAGTTTTCGTCACCAATAATGTAACTGGGTAAGAATATCTACGTCTGCATGATCATTGCGTAATCCACACTTTGAAAGAGAGTTCACGAAACCATTTCATGCTGTTTCGCGAAAATCGTATCTGGACATACTTGTCGGCAAGGAATTAGCCGAAATCTTCATTTGTAAAAAACACACTCATTTTCCATCTGTCGATCGCAATTTTTACTGTCCCAAGCTAACCGGTTCCCGGCAGTGTCACTCATCATCAGACTATTTCTCATAGCGACAGAGTAGCCAGTCTTAAGGGGACCTCAGTGCACATTACTCTTGATCTACAATGCGGAGGTAGTTGTGGCTTTTTACCAACAATGAATGGCAGTAACTCAAGCTGTAAAACGGAATTTATTGAAATATCTGCTATAGTTTAAGAATTACAGTATTTTGCCTAATAAATGTTTTTTATAATACACGTTCCCATTCTGGTACAATTTTGTGGTCCATTGTCAGTCTAATGGCGTTCAAACTGTGGCAGGTTGCTGTCAACATTCATAGGAACACATTATGCCTCTCGTTTTGTAGTTTGGAGTATATCTGAGGAAATAGAAAAACCCTTATTATACCACATTACTATTTTGTCTAAAAATACCGCTAAAATTATATACAGAATGACAAACATAGACCATTTCTGTGATGTATTACGCATAATACAAAGATACTATCCTATTCTTCACTTGAGAGAAATTTAGTGAACATGGATGAAACCATTGTAAAGTTATAAATATATGTACCTAATGTACTGAAAATGTAGTTTCGAGAAAATGAGAGAAAAATGTTCACAGTGTTTTGACTCACTCTATGCCTCTTTCAGAAAATTCCAACAGCTTAATCTTGCTGGCCGACTGCTTCTTTATCCTCTGTAGACTTCTTCAGGAGCCTTTCCCTTACTCTGGACTCTTTAGTGGTGGCTTTCAGCTTCAACTAGTCGCTGGCGATCTATGGCAGTCTGAGCAGCTACCATATTATTTCCTGGATGGATGCCTAATTTGTCCATTACTTTTGTCCTGCTGATTACACCATCATTGAAACAGATGACAGCATCCATCACACCCATTTTTAGTACTGTCCACCCAACAAACATTGTTTTTGGTACTCGTTGCACCACGCAGCTGTTGAAACTCTCGTTAGGGTTTTGTGTACGGCCATGTAGACATTTCCTAAGTAATTTTGTATCTACAAGATCCTTGTATTTTGGATTTATTGTTTCCATGACTGTGGCAGGCAACAAATGTCTATGGTGATATTCCTTGCCTGTCGCGTGACAGTGGCTGGTTTGCAGACATTTGTTCAAGGAGTGTTTAAGACCAAATCAACAACTGAAAAGTAGATAAAAATACATTTTTTGAAACAGGATAAAACTGTTTTTCAGATGATGACATAATGATTTCGAAAATATCAGTCATTTCACGTCCAGGTACACAACAGGTATATGACAGTGAGGCTCACAGTGTCCTGGCCAGATTGGTTGCTCTGTAGCTACGAGAAATGATCTGAATGTGGACAGTTTGAAATAATACAATCAGCGATCGACAAACAGAAAAAAAGCGTAATTTCTATTTTTCTCCACGTTCCATTGACGAATAGCTCTAATTTATAGCATTTTATTACGATAGCCATTCCTCCCTGTGTAAGTGGGACTCGTCAAAATATTTTGGCATTCGAAACAGACAGCTGAAAATATATCACCGAAACAGTAAAACGGTTTTGTTTTTATGATTGCCAACCAAAATGACATATCACGTTTATGAAACTCGCTCTCTCTCTCTCTCTCTCTCTCTCTCTCTCTCTCTCTCTCTCGCTCTCGCTCTCTCTCTGTCTGTCTCTCTCCACTAAAACTCGATAAATTCGTTGCATCTTCTTATCGTTCTTCCAATGAAACGAACTATTGGTTCTTGGTTCGCCTTCCCCACAACATTTTCCGTGTAATAGTTCCAATTTACGTTGCCTGTAATTGCACTCTGCAATCTCTAGGCGTTCTGTCAGTTTGTTAATGGAAGGAGAATGGAGGGGGAAGACAGTGGTAAAAATTTTAGAGTGAGGCCAAGGTTTGAGTACGCCAAGCAAGTTCAAATGGACGTAGGTTACGGTAGTTATGCAGAGATGAAGATGTATTTACAGGATAAACTTGTGTGGAGAGCTCCATCAACCTAATCTGAAGGTCACAGCAAGAAACAACGAAGCATTTCTGGTCCAGCTACATAGGACTCCTCGGAGAGGATTTCTTCGAATACTGGGTGGAGGGATTAAAATAATTAACAGTGTCATCGAATGTTGCTTTGAGAACTGCTACGGTATTTGTAACAATCAGTTCACTTCCTGTAAACCAATATCTTTTAAGGCACTGTCAAAAGATATTTAAGAGCTTGCGACTTCTTTCACTTAAAAAATAAATCGTAATTAGACTTACTGAACATGCGTCTCGCTCCAAATACCATAGACGTGACATGACTCACAACACTGATATTGATATCGATCATAAATCTCTGGCCACATATGGAAACATTCGAAGAATTTTATCCAGGAATCCGATTGAAGAAACAAGTGTGAAGTTTTGTAAAGCCATAGCTGCACAAGTTTGTTGTACGGTTCAGAGGCATGGGTGATCAAAACAAGCCATCTGAATAAAATAATGATTTTTGAGATCTGTGAAAGGCAGTACCGGACTGGATGCTTTTAGGAATGACGGTCTGATTTATAGCATTTTATTACGATAGCCATTCCTCCCTGTGTAAGTGGGACTCGTCAAAATATTTTGGCATTCGAAACAGACAGCTGAAAATATATCACCGAAACAGTAAAACGGTTTTGTTTTTATGATTGCCAACCAAATATTTTTAAAGTGGCAGATGGAATGAAAGAAAGAAAAGGATACCTGAACAGCATGCAAGAAGAAAGAAACCAAAAGAATTTTAAATCGTATAGACCTAATTGTAGAAGAGACATTAGGTCACCATGTAAATGTTGCTAACAGTTTCCTCTTTAACTTGAATAGTAATCATTAAAAGAAGTAGTTCGGTTATATAATTAGCATCTGCTAACTCAACAGCAAAACTATATCTCACACAAGAACAGTAGAATGGAAAGTGCTACTGAATTTCTACGTTAAACAGGTGACATCACTGCTATGGTATCTTGGTGCTGAAAGAAATCAAACAATTCAGCATCGTGATAGAAATATAGGTACTAATATTAAGAGCCTAATTATTTTCTTTCCTCCAAATGAGGGAAGTGAAGCGTAAGTAAGTTTTCACGTCAAAGGCGAGTGTCCAAGATACGCGGAGCTTTTCACTGTTTTCTATTCAGTGATTGACAGCTGTGATAAGAGGAAGAAGTTAACGGATTACCGATACGATGTAGCAATTCCCAGGAATGAGTAACTAGCTATCCATGAACACGATTTGCGAAATATGCTAACACTATACCACTCTGTCTACCAAGACCTCTTTCAAGCCGGCGAATTCCAACAAACAATTGTAGTAATCATAAAAATCCACAATATTGTGCGTTACAGTACTTACAAAACTGCGCCACTCCGTTATTGGCTACAGGAATCAAAGAACCTCGTTATTTGTCTTGGTGCCGCATTCAGTAAGAGACTGAGTGCTCCGCAGACTGTCTAAACGTGCTGTCCCCACCTGCTTCTGTATGATGGACGGCACTGAAGGCAAATCTATTCATTCGTAAAAGCTCATCTACGTCTATACAGGGTGGTCCATTGATAGTGACCGGGCCAAATATCTCACGAAATAAGCGACAAACGAAAAAACTACAAAGAACGAAACTTGTCTAACTTGAAGGGCGAAACCAGGTGGCGCTATGGTTGGCCCGCAAGATGGCGCTGCCATAGGTCAAACGGATATCAACTGCGTTCTTTTTAAATGGGAACCCCCATTTTTATGACATATTCGTGTAGTACGTAAAGAAATATGAATGTTTTAGTTGGACCACTTTTTTCGCTTTGTGATAGATGGCGCTGTAATAGTCACAAACATATGGCTCGCAATTTTAGACGAACAGTTGGTCACAGGTAGGTTTTTAAAATTAAAATACAGAACTTAGGTGCTTTTGAACATTTTATTTCGGTTGTTCCAATGTGATACATGTACCTTTGTGAACTTATCTTTTCTGAGAACGCATGCTGTTACAGCGTGATTACCTGTAAATACCACATTAATGCAATAAATGCTCAAAATGTTGTAAGTCAACCTCAATGCATTTGACAATATGTGTAACGACATTCCTCTCAACAGTGAGTAGTTCGCTTTCCGTAATTTTCGCACATGCATTGGCAATGCGCTGACGCATGTTGTCAGGCGTTGTCGATGGATCACGATAGCAAATATCCTTCAACTTTCCCCACAGAAAGAAATCCGGGGACGTCAGATCCGGAGAACGTGTGGGCCATGCTATGGTGCTTCGACGACCAATCCACCTGTCATGAAATATACTATTCAATACCGCTTCAACTGCACGCGAACTGTGTGCCGGACATCCATCATGTTGGAACTACATGGCCATTCTGTCATGCAGTGAAACATCTTGTAGTAACATCGGTAGAACATTACGTAGAAAATCAGCATACATTGCACCATTTAGATTGCCATCGATAAAATGGGGGCCAATCATCTTTCCTCCCATAATGCCGCACCATACATTAACCCGCCAACGTCGCTAATGTTCCACTTGTCGCAGCCATCGTGGATTTTTTGTTGCCCAATAGTGCATATTATGCCGGTTTACGTTACTGCTGTTGGTGAATGACGCTTCGTCGCTAAATAGAACGAGTGCAAAAAATCTGTCATCGTCCCGTAATTTCTCTTGTGCCCAGTGGCAGAACTGTACACGACGTTCAAAGTCGTCACCATGCAATTCATGGCGCATAGAAATATGGTACGGGTGAAATCGATGTGATGCAGCATTCTCAACACCGACCTTTTTGAGATTCCCGATTCTCGGGCAATTTTTCTGCTACTTATGTGCGGATTAGCCGCGACAGCAGCTAAAACACCTACTTGGGCATCGTCATTTGTTGCAGGTCGTGGTTGACGTTTCACATGTGGCTGAACACTTCCCGTTTCCTTCAATAACGTAACTATCCGGCGAATGGTCCGGACACTTCGACGATGTCGTTCAGGATACCGAGCAACATACGTAGCACACGCCCGTTGGACATTTTGATCAGATACGTGATACCAGGTACTTGTAAGTTTGTGACTATTACAGCGCCATCTATCAAAAAGCGAAAAAAGTGGTCCAACTAAAATATTCATATATCTTTACGTACTACACGAATATGTAATAAAAAATGGGGATTCCTATTTAGAAAAACGCAATTGATATCTGTTTGACCTATGACAGTGCCATCTCGCGTTCCAACCATAGCGGCATCTGGTTTCCCCCTTCAAGCTAGATGAGTTTCGTTCTTTTTAGTTTTTTTCGTTTGATGCTTATTTCGTGTGATATTTGGCGCGGTCACTATCAATGGACCAGCCTGTATAGTACAATCCTATGTAAATGTATGGCAGTGGGTATTTTCCATTGCGCCAGTTATTTGGCGCTTTTCCTGTTCTATCTATAATCTTGTGTTCGAAATCCCAACGGAAGAAGGGGGGGGGGGCTGTAGTATATTCGTAGATATCTCACTTGAAGCTGGTTCTTGCAACTTTGTAGGTAGGCTTTCTCGGGACAACTTGCGTCTGTCTTCAAGCTTCTGCCAGTTTAGTTTTTCGAGTTTCCCCAGCACGCTTTTTCATGGATCAAATAAACGTGTGACCATTCGTGCTCTCCTTCTTCGCGCACGTTCAGTGCCCGCTGCTAGTCCATTTTTGGAATGGTCCCAAACACTTCAGTAATGTTCTAGGATGGGTCTCATGTGGCATCTTGGCACCACTTTCCTCTTAGAACTGATCTTATTTTCCTAGTATTTTACCAGAAACCAGACACTGCCACCTGTTTTACTTGCGACTGGGCCTATGTGACCGTCCCATTTTAGATCCGTGCAAATTGCTCCGGCCAGGTATTTGTATGACACGACTGATTACAATCGTAGCTCATTGAGATCGTCGTCATAGAATGATGGTTTTTCGTTTTTTGATGTACGCCATTCTACATTTCTTAACAGTTAAAGCAAGTTGCAAATATTTGCAAAGCTTTGCAATCTTATCGGGACATGGCTCCATATTAATGCAGACTTGTTTAGACATTATTTCATTGTACGTAGATAATCCGCATCATACGATAGGTAACTGAATCTTCTGCGAAAAGTCTGAGCCTACAATTAATATTGTAAGCAACATCGTTAATATACAACATGAACAGCAAGAGTCCCAGTTCACTTCACTGGGGCATACCTAAAGTCCATCCAAGGCAACGGGCTGCGTCCTCCGAAACAAGAAACCATCACCAATTACAGATTTCTCTTAATACCCCGTGCGATCGTGCTTTCGATAATAAGTGTAGATGTGAACTGAGACAAATGCTTTTAGGAAGTTAAGAAATATTCCATCTACCTGATTACCTTAATTGACGGCTTTCTGGATGCTATGTGATGACCAATGATACATGAATGGTGCCTACAGCCTTCACTGACAATTGTGCTCTCAAACAGAATGGAGTGGGAAGACAGCCTGCAGATGTACGCTTCACAGCCTCAGTGCTGCATCGTGAAGATATTTTGATGAAAGAGAAGGCAGAATATCGCAACTTGGTACAAAGACGTGCGTGTTTTCATTGTGTATGAAGAGAATCCGTGTCTTTCACAACATAAGTAAAGGTTATCACAATGGGAGTAAACGCGAAGCAGCGCTAAACGAAGTGGGAGGTACTTTGAAAGAATGTAGGAGATAAACAACAGTGGAGGAAATAAACAAAAGGGAAGAGGATTAATGTGTAACGTTCCATCTACAAAGAGGTCATTAGAGATGGAGCACAAGCTCTGAATGTTTTGTTAAACATAGGGAAGGAATTCGGCCGTGCCCTTTCGAAGAAACCATGCCGGCCTTTTCCTAGAGCGATTTACGTAAATCACGGAAAACCTAAGTGGATCGTCGCACAGGGACTTGAGCCATCGTCCTCCAAAATGCGAGTCCAGTATGCTAAGAACTGCACCATTTCTACCGGTAAATTAAAAAGATAATAAAGGCTCTATGTACTCAATGCTTCCAAGAAATAAATTGAACTCTAAGATTGAAGTGCTGTTTACGTAACAAAAAAAAAACTATTTTGTGAGAGAAAGGACACTTGTTCGAGTGATAAGAGCAGCGTAGGAATCTATAATTAGCCTCTCACCTCCTCCAATAATTTCATCCTCTAAAAGGAATACTTTTCGAAGACATTTCAAGTTTCTCCCCCCTCCATCTACCTGATCATTCATCTTTTCACCCAAGTTGACTTTTTTTCCTTATCGTATTATTCATTGCCATGACATAAATTGCAACGACCACAAAGAAAGAAATAACTCTCAGTTTCCTTTTGGCAATCGACAGCGTTTTGATGATCTCTGTGTTCAATACTGATGACGCTTTGTGGAGTGTCTACATCTACTTGACTAATCTGCTGTTCTCACTTAAGTACCTGACCAAGTCTTCATAAAACCACTTTCATACTATTTCTCGACCGTTCCACTCTCGAATAAAACGAGGAAAAAGTGAAAACTTAAATCTTGGTTGGCTGGTTGGTCGATTTGGGGGAGGGGACCAAACAGCGAGGTCATCGGTCCCATCGGATTAGGGAAGGATGGGGAACAAAGTCGGCAGTGCCCTTTCTAATGGATCATACCGATATTTGCCTGAAGCGATTCAGGGAAATCACGGAAAACCTAAATCACATTAGACGGACACGGGTTTGAACCGTCGCCCTCCCGAATGCGAGTCCAGCGTGCTAACCACTGCGCTGCCTCGCTCGGTACTGTGAGGGCTCTGATTTCTCTTACTTTATTACTACGGTCGTTCCTCTCTATGTAGATGGGAGTCAACAAAATATTTTCGCATTCCGACGAGGAAGTTGGTGACTGAAATTTTGGAAAAGATATCGCCGCAATGAAAAAGTCGCTTAACATATTCTTGACTCTCTGTGCCCTACTCCGTAAAAACGCAAAACGAGCTGCTTATTTTTGAAATTTTCCAGCTTCATCGAACAATCGTATCTGATAAGGATCTCATACTTCGTGACATTACTCCAGAATAGGACGAACGAGAGTAAAGTAGGCAGTCACTTTAGTTGTTTTTTTTTTCATCATTTTTCATCATTTTTCATCATTTTGCAATTCGTATTGGCCTTGTGACAAGTTCGCTAGACGGTAAACGACAGAATTATCTACAAGCATTCTAAGAGGCATCATTATGTCGTCACGGATGAAGAACAGCAGAGGGTCTATAACGCTTTATTGGGGAACCTAAGATAATACCTCAGTTTCACTCGATGGCTTTCCGTCAGTTACTATCAACTATGGCCTTTCTGGTAGAAAATCACGAAACCAGTAGCACAACTGAGACGATAATCAATAGACGCGCAATTTGTTTAGAAGACGCTTGTGAGGAATTTACATTCGCTTTCGAGAGCTTTGTTGCTTTCTATATGGATCGTGTAAATAGACTTTTAGCACCCTCCAGTACATAGCTGAAATCGATCACAAACGTTCTACAAAGTGAATACTCTGCCTTGAGCAAAAGATTTTATTCATAACTGCAGTGATGCTATAAGGCCAATCTCATCACTGCACCGTCTACCGCAAGCGTACTGATACTGTAATGTTAGTGAGAGAGTCTGTAGCGTTCCTGGCTCTAGGGGCCATTGCTTTATTCCTACAAATTAAACTTGAGGTGTAACAGCAGATTATGACGTCACGAGGTAAGATGGCGCACCCACTAAAGATGCAGCACTCGAAGGGAATTGCAACAGAAACTACCTGCATTGTGATCGGCTGCTGTAGTGGCAGGTAAAGTGGACTGCCGACTCGTCTACGACGTAAACAACTTATTTTATTAATATTAACTACACTCCTGGAAATTGAAATAAGAACACGGTCAATTCATTGTCCCAGGAAGGGAAAACTTTATTGACACATTCCTGGGGTCAGATACATCACATGATTACACTGACAGAACCACAGGCACATAGACACAGGCAACAGAGCATGCACAGTGTCGGCACTAGTACAGTGTATATCCACCTTTCGCAGCAATGCAGGCTGCTATTCTCCCATGGAGACGATCGTAGAGATGCTGGATGTAGTCCTGTGGAACGACTTGCCATGCCATTTCCACCTGACGCCTCAGTTGGACCAGTGTTCGTGCTGGACGTGCAGACCGCGTGAGACGACGCTTCATCCAGTCCCAAACATGCTCAATGGGGACAGATCCGGAGATCTTGCTGGCCAGGGTAGTTGACTTACACCTTCTAGAGCACGTTGGGTGGCACGGGATACATGCGGACGTGCATTGTCCTGTTGGAACAGCAAGTTCCCTTGCCATTCTAGGAATGGTAGAACGATGGGTTCGATGACGGTTTGGATGTACCGTGCACTATTCAGTGTCCCCTCGACGATCACCAGAGATGTACGGCCAGTGTAGGAGATCGCTCCCCACACCATGATGCTGGGTGTTGGCCCTGTGTGCCTCGGTCGTATGCAGTCCTGATTGTGGCGCTCACCTGCACGGCGCCAAACACGCATACGACCGTCATTGGCACCAAGGCAGAAGCGACTCTCATCGCTGAAGACGACACGTCTCCATTCGTCCCTCCATTCACGCCTGTCGCGACACCACTGGAGGCGGGTTGCACGATGTTGGGGCGTGAGCGGAAGACGGCCTAACGGTGTGCGGGACCGTAGCCCAGCTTCATGGAGACGGTTGCGAATGGTTCTCGCCGATACCCCAGGAGCAAGAGTGTCCCTAGTTTGCTGGGAAGTGGCGGTGCGGTCCCCTACGGCACTGCGTAGGATCCTACGGTCTTGGCGTGCATCCGTGCGTCGCTGCGGTCCGGTCCCAGGTCGACGGGCACGTGCATCTTCCGCCGACCACTGGCGACAACATCGATGTACTGTGGAGACCTCATGCCCCACGTGTTGAGCAATTCGGCGGTACGTCCACCCGGCCTCCCGCATGCCCACTATACGCCCTCGCTCAAAGTCCGTCAACTGCACATACGGTTCACGTCCACGCTGTCGCGGCATGCTACCAGTGTTAAAGACTGCGATGGAGCTCCGTATGCCACGGCAAACTGGCTGACACTGACGGCGGCGGTGCACAAATGCTGCGCAGCTAGCGCCATTCGACGGCCAACACCGCGGTTCCTGGTGTGTCCGCTGTGCCATGCGTGTGATCATTGCTTGTACAGCCCTCTCGCAGTGTCCGGAGCAAGTATGGTGGGTCTGACACACCGGTGTCAATGTGTTCTTTTTTCCATTTCCAGGAGTGTATATTACGCTCCAAAATGTGCTCCAAAATAGCATAGGAGACCCCCTCAGCACTGTACAAATGATGTACACTCCTGGAAATTGAAATAAGAACACCGTGAATTCATTGTCCCAGGAAGAGGAAACTTTATTGACACATTCTTGGGGTCAGATACATCACATGATCACACTTACAGAACCACAGGCACATAGACACAGGCAACAGAGCATGCACAATGTCGGCACTAGTACAGTGTATATCCACCTTTCGCAGCAATGCAGGCTGCTATTCTCCCATGGAGACGATCGTAGAGATGCTGGATGTAGTCCTGTGGAACGGCTTGCCATGCCATTTCCACCTGGCGACTCAGTTGGACCAGCGTTCGTGCTGGACGTGCAGACCGCGTGAGACGACGCTTCATCCAGTCCCAAACATGCTCAATGGGGGACAGATCCGGAGATCTTGCTGGCCAGGGTAGTTGACTTACACCTTCTAGAGCACGTTGGGTGGCACGGGATACATGTGGACGTGCATTGTACTGTTGGAACAGCAAGTTCCCTTGCCGGTCTAGGAATGGTAGAACGATGGGTTCGATGACGGTTTGGATGTACCGTGCACTATTCAGTGTCCCCTCAACGATCACCAGAGGTGTACGGCCAGTGTAGGAGATCGCTCCCCACACCATGATGCCGGGTGTTGGCCCTGTGTGCCTCGGTCGTATGCAGTCCTGATTGTGGCGCTCACCTGCACGGCGCCAAACACGCATACGACCATCATTGGCACCAAGGCAGAAGCGACTCTCATCGCTGAAGACGACACGTCTCCATTCGTCCCTCCATTCACGCCTGTCGCGACACCACTGGAGGCGGGCTGCACGATGTTGGGGCGTGAGCGGAAGACGGCCCAACGGTGTGCGGGACCGTAGCCCAGCTTCATGGAGACGGTTGCGAATGGTCCTCGCCGATACCCCAGGAGCAACAGTGTCCCTAATTTGCTGGGAAGTGGCGGTGCGGTCCCCTACGGCACTGCGTAGGATCCTACGGTCTAGGCGTGCATCCGTGCGTCGCTGCGGTCCGGTCCCAGGTCGACGGGCACGTGCACCTTCCGCCGACCACTGGCGACAACATCGATGTACTGTGGAGACCTCACGCCCCACGTGTTGAGCAATTCGGCGGTACGTCCACCCGGCCTCCCGCATGCCCACTATACGCCCTCGCTCAAAGTCCGTCAACTGCACATACGGTTCACGTCCACGCTGTCGCGGCATGCTACCAGTGTTAAAGACTGCGATGGAGCTCCGTATGCCACGGCAAACTGGCTGACACTGACGGCGGCGGAGCACAAATGCTGCGCAGCTAGCGCCATTCGACGGCCAACACCGCGGTTCCTGGTGTGTCCGCTGTGCCGTGCGTGTGATCATTGCTTGTACAGCCCTCTCGCAGTGTCCGGAGCAAGTATGGTGGATCTGACACACCGGTGTCAATGTGTTCTTTTTTCCATTTCCAGGAGTGTATTTAGATCTTCGTTGTGCAGTTCATTTTAGATAAACAATCGATTTGCTAAAGAGACGTGAATCACTTGATGCGCTGTCGTCAATGTAACTAATGACCGCCCTGCGATGTTGCTGACATCAACCAGACGTTGCTAAGTATCGTGGCATAGTGCTGGGACTATTGCAATTAAGCTCGGCCATCTCCGAACAAAGCAAACTATATTACGAGTTTAGGAATTTCTAATTTGTGATGTGTTAATAGTATGTCCCGAGTGATTCAAAAAAAAAATAACAGTTTCAGTTGTTTATTACAGACAAACTGTAAAAGATAGGAACACTCTGAGCACGTCACTGGATAGAGGAAGGTTCAAAGTTTTGACAAAGCTGCGCTGTTGTTTGTTTATCTTAAAACACCATCCCACAACCTTGGATTGGAAGAAGTGTATAGCAAGATCTTACATTGCTTTTGGCCTTCCAGGTCACCAGATCTCACACCTCGAAATTTTCTCCTGTGGGTGTACCGATACATAAAAGACAGTCTTTGACCCATCTATGGCAGCTACTTTTCAAGAGATGAAAAATCGAATTGTTGAAGCTGTCGATTCAATAAACACTGGCCTGTTGATTCGTGTGTGGAATGATATGGGCTACCGAGGAACGCATGGTGCTCACGTATATTTCATGGTATAGTGTCTTTGAACCTTCCTCTATGCAGTGATATGAGCAATGTGTTTCCATCTTTCATAGGTTGTCTGTAATTAACACCTGAAATCTATTCTTTCTTTTTGAATCATCCTATACTGTTCAGTTCTAAAGTGGTAAAAGACTGAATATTGACTAATGAGAGTGAGTGATAATCTGTCGTGTGAGCCTGATAGGCGTAAACGTGACTATGCAACATTGTACAGGTCAGTTTTGTATTTCTTCTGATGGAAAATGTTTGTAAAAAAAATATCTGGTATACCTATAAACCACCGACTTCACTAGTTAGATGAGATAAAACTTCAACCAGTTTCACTGGAATTCCATAAACCCTCTCATTGAAAGCAACCGTCTCAATTCCTGTTGATGAAATCGCAGGAAGACGCCAGGCTGATGGGAATATCAGAACTACTTTAGTGTCTTGTTCTGATCTGGTAAGATACAACTAGACCGCTTACATGTCCTACTATTCCAGTATAAATGGAGGCAGCTACATGCTGTATTGTGGTACAGTAGAGAGGAAAATGACTCACTGCTTCTAATACCAAGTGTTCTTTGTTATCCGTACATTTAGTCTCATTTTTTGTATACATTATCAATTTTTTTATTGCAGGTAAATACTGGACTGGATGCACATACATAAAATACAAGATCGAAACGTTCATATTCTTCCTTGGTATATGACATTTTCAAGGATGTAAATTAAAATATATATCTATTGCTACAATGCTGTTTCAACATATAAAAATGACTATCAGAAATAACATTCCTTCTTGTTTCAAAATCTGAAAGCGTAATGGAAGATGTGAAGGAAATATGAGGGATGGTTAGTACACCTCCGTAATAAGAAAATCATACAGTACTCACTCGTTTCTAAGAAGGTACAGTCATTGATTAAGGTGACTACAGTAGAGAATTTTTGCCGGGGGAAAATGTTTAGCACTGTTAAATTTACATAACTTTAAATATAATACGTTAATACATAAATGGCCATGAATTCAGTGACTTCCTTTACACTGAAACTCCCCTATCTAATTGCACTCAAAAAATTCATAACATACAAAACGTACTTTTTCATGAAAAACACAGTTTTTCGATTGTGTGCTGACAAACAAGTACTTTGTTGCAGGTTTCTCTAATACAAGTGCTGATGATATGCCACAGTTTGTATCACTGAATCTGTTCTCTGGTAGAAAGCTTCTCATTACTGTCCATAGCAGAACAGAGTCTGAAACTGTAAATAAGAACTCCAAACACAGCTTTTGAATTTTGCAGTGCTGCTGTCATATGATGCCGGTCACATATACACAGCCCAATTCCAACTGAAGTGGACAGGACTAATATTTTTGTCACATCAAGTTTCGGGAAGAGCCTTACTCTGAAGCTGGGATTTAGAACACTAACAGGTCGCTGCTCCATAGAACGGAGCTAGTAAAACAGCACAGTATGGGTGTTAATAGAGTTTGGCTTAAGTAACAAACGTTGACAGCAATATCTTATTGTTATTCTTGTATCTTTTTAATGTCCGAAAAGAACATGTTACTGGTTTCGCCATAAGTCTCCGCAGAGTTTTGAAGGGAAAATACAAGTTACACATGTTTCACACAAACATGAAAACATTGAGCGTAATCTAACTTAACGTGTAGAAGAGCATGATGAACCAGATTAAGCCACACCTTTTCTCTGCGATTACGGCGAGAGCGTCTTGCTCATACAGGCTTTGCTTTATGTGCAGGCAGACGGCGACCAACGAGAAGATGAAGCCTCGGCGGGGTTGGTCGCAAACTGCCGCCATGCTGGTGACATTAATGGTATTAATGACGTTCAGTTGGGCAGAGGGCGCCATCTCCGTCGACGTAACCTGCACTCAACAGATCTGTGAGGTAAGCAAACTGTTATTCACTACTGGATAAAAGTCTCAACCAAGCTTTCTCACACGTTACAACTACCAGCTCTATGTATCCGTGTATCTCATGCGTGTTTTCTAGTGTCATCCTTTACCTTCCATTGTATCGCCGTTGACTCTAGTAAAGAGCTTCGTTGATCCACCTACCATCAGTTCGCCTAGTTGCATTTTCCACCCACCTCTAATTAGTTAACATACTGGACTCGCATTCGGGAGGACGACAGTTCAAACCCGCGTCCAGCCATCCTGATTTAGGTTTTCCGTGATTTTCCTAAATCGCTTCATGCAAATGCCGGGATGGTTCGTTTGATAGAGCGAAGCCAGTTTCCTTCCCCATCCTTCCCTAATCCGAGCTTGTGCTTCGTCTCTAATGATCTCGTTGTCGACAGGAAGTTAATCACTAATCTCCTCCTCCTCCTAATTTGTTTTCATTAAGTCATAATTAATTCATATTTTCTATGTAAGCAAAGGAGTACGACAAGGTTCCCTTTTGGGGTCGGCACTGTTTAACAGAAATTTATGTGATATACTAGATTCGCAGCCAGTTAATATAGCTGCGTCGCTGAGGATTCAGAGATATATTACATAAACCACAACGTAAAGAACACTCACAACATACTGCAACGGGCTCTACGACTGCTTGAAAAATTGTCTACAGTATTGCTAATCAAAATAAATGCGGGGAAAACTCAAGGAACCTTTTATACAAGAAAAATGCGGGATTTACAAACGGTGCTATTCAGGTAAACCCTTTCTTGGACTGAATCCGTCAAATATCTTGGAGTTCACTTGCACAAACTACATGTAACAGACGTAGTGAATGAAGCAAAACGTCTACTAGCTGCCTTATACCACTTAATGAACAGGTTTTAGTTTAGAGGGTCTCAGGAAACCACAGAAAGGGGGTCCGTCTGTAAGGGGTAGGCAAAACACAATAAAGTAGTTGTAGAAACGATGGGTATTGTAGTTGTAAATTGTCGTAGGGGTGTTGGGAAAGAACCGGAGCTCCAAGCCTTAACTGAAAGCACTGAAGCTCAAATAGTTAGAGGTACGGAAAGCTGGCTAAAGCCGGAAATAAGTTCAGCCAAAATTTCTTCAAACGACCTAACAGTGTTCAGAAAGGATAGATTATATACAGTTGGTGGTGGAGTATTTATTGCTGTCAGAAGTAGTTTACCCTGTAGTGAAATTGAAGCAGATAGTTTTCGTGCCTAGCCATGAGTGATCTTGTCGTTCTGGAAGGCACAATATATCAACACAAGTATGTATCTATTCTTGTGGACCATGTCCACCGCTACATGGTGTTTCTCTTTTGCTCGGTACAGTAGCATCTACCAACAGGACAATGCAATGTGTTACACAGCTTGTAGCGTACGTGCGTGGTTCGAAGAGCACCAGAATTGGTTTACCGTACTCCCCCTGGCTGCCGAACTACCCAGATTAAGCTCCAATCGAGCATCGTGCGACCACCTCGATTGGGTTGTTCCTGCCATGGACTCCCCACCGAGGAACTTGGCTGGCCACAGCACTGGAGTCGGCAGGGCTCCAGATTCAATCAGTACATTCCAGAACCTCACTGACTCTCTTCGTGGACGCCTCGCAGGGGTCTGCGCTGCAAAAGGTGGTTATTCAAGCTTTTTCCAGGTGGTATTAATGTGACTGGAGAGTGTATCTGATAGAATAAAAATGAAATGGGAATTAGATCTCATACATAAAACATGTCATCTCTCTTTGCTTTTCCGTTGGGAATGCCTCAAATGAAAGCACTATATCTTATTTTGAAAATCATGCAGCAGATTTCTGTACCGAACACAAAAGAGTCCACAGCTTGTGGTCGTGCGGTAGCGTTCTCGCTTCCCGCGCCCGGGTTCGATTCCCGGCGGGGTCAGGGATTTTCTCTGCCTCGTGATGACTGGGTGTTGTGTGATGTCCTTAGGTTAGTTAGGTTTAAGTAGTTCAAAGTTCTAGGGGACTGATGACCATAGATGTTCAGTCCCATAGTGCTCAGAGCCATTTGAACCATTTGAACATAAAAGAAATATTCATATAGCTGAGCTAATCTACGAAATTCGAGTCGGAAGAGCTGATGAGCATTGAAACAACTTCCCATTTTGAAAGAGGCTTTTATTCAAAATATAGCTACGTGGTTCTTAGTCAAGCATGAAAATAGCTTTTAGAATGTTTATGATGAGTCCAGTGACTGCAGTAACTCGTCAGTGCAGTTTCAAAAAATTGACACTCTGACTGACGTGTGTGGCAGCCCGAACCACACGCCTGACGCCGTGGAGTCTCCAGAGGCAACAGTAGAGCCTCGCGCCAAACGCTTGTGCCTATCCTGGCCTGGCCTGGCTATGAAACATCCATCACTAAAGCTGTCGTCACAGGGGACGAGTTAGTTAACGTTGACGCGGCCCTCTACGGCTTTGTGAAGTCACCTCTTGCTATTTCGCGTTAAGAAGCCATTTCGTCATGTGAAACACAAAACAAGTTCTAATATATTTCGGGCAAGTGTCACGTAAAATAAAACCAAGAACGCTCCCTACGTCACAAGCAGGAAGCTTGAGGCCCGCAGAACTCAAGATGCCATATTGTAGTTTTGTTCGGTAGGAGGCCATATTCGCTGGGTTTTATGTTGTACCCTGCAGCCATGATTGAGACCGCTATTCGGATAGCAACTTCCTATGGCCGCGAAATGTAAACCACAACGAAAATCAAAATTGTTTTACTTGCAACAGTTAGCAACAACTTCGAGCTGCTTACACTATGTGATCAGAAGTATCCGGACACCTGGCTGAAAATGACTTACAAGTTCCTGGCGCCCTCCATCGGTAATGCTGGAATTTAATATGGTGTTGGCACGCACTTAGACTTGGTGACATCTTCCACTCTCGCAGGCATACGTTCAGTCAGGTGCTGGAAGGTTTCTTGGGGAATGGCAGTCCATTCTTCACGGATTTCTGCACTGAGGAGAGGTATCGATGTCGGTCGGTGAGGCCTGGCACGAAGTCAGCGTTTCAAAACATTCCAGAGGTGTTCTATAGGATTCAGGTCAGGTCTTTGTGCAGACAAGTCCATTACAGGAATGGTACTGTCGTGTAACCACTCCGCAACAGGCCGTGCATTATGAACAGATGCTTGATCGTGTTGAAAGATGCAGTCGCCATCCCCGAATTGCTCTTCAACAGTGGGAAGCAAGAAGGTGCTTAAAACATCAGTATATGCCTGCGCTGTGATAGTGTCACGCGAAACAACAAGGAGTGCAAGCCCCCTCCATGAAAAACACGACCACATCATTAAACCACCGCCACCGAATTCTACTGTTAGCACTACACATGCTGGCCGATGACGTTCGCCGGACATTCGCCAAACATGTATCCTGCCATCGGATCGCCACATTGTGTACCGTGATTCTTCACTCCACACAACGTTCTTCCACTGATCAATCGTCCAATGTGTACACTCATTACATCAAGCGAGGCGTCGGTTAGCATTTAGACGTGTTGTTTGGCTTATGAGCAGCCGCTCGACCATGAAATCCAAGTTTTCTCACCTCCTGCCTAACTGCCATAGTACTTGCAGTGGATCATGGTGCAGTTTAGAATTCTTGTGCGATGGTCTGGATACATGTCTGCCTATTACACGTTACGACCCTCTTCAACTGTCGGCGGTGTCTCAGTCAACAGACGAGGTCAGCCTGTATGCTTCTGTGCTGTACGTGTCCTTTCACGTTTCCACTTGACTATCATATCGGAAACAGTGGACCTAGGGATATTTAGGAATGTGGAACTCTTGCGTAAAGACGTATGACTCAAGCGACACCCAATCACCTGACCACGTTCGAAGTCCATGAGTTTCGCTGAGCACCCGATTCTGCTCTCTCACCATGTCTAATGACTACTGAGGTCACTGATATGGAGTACCTTGCAGTAGGCGGCTGCACAATGCACCTAATATGAAAAACGTATGTTTTTGGGGGTGTCCTGATACTTTTTATCACATCGTGTATCTACATAGTCGCCACTCCGACTTAGACATTCTGGTAGCGTTGCGCCAGCTATCCAGTACCCACGTCATAGATGGCTGCCGCCAGTGCTTCGCGCTGATTCATTGCGCTGGTTTGCAGCTCGTTCTCCGTGCCAAAATGTTGTCTTCACAGCCAGCGGTTGATGTGAGCAGAGATGAAACTCAGAGAGAGCCAATTACGGGCTGATCAAACACTTTTCGTCGATAACGCTGCAGAAGCATCTTCATTCCCCTGTAGAATGCCACTGAGAATTGTCATGAAGAAGGAAAAGCATGACAGTTATGTCATGTGGGTTGCATAGGTCCAAGCGAAATTTCTCACCAGACTCTCGTCCTTGAAGGGAGAGACTGTTTTCTAGGCATTTTACGTGTTCACCGTGCACTCAGAACTGAAAAGAGCGATGTGACGCGATCGATGGACGTTCTAGAGACACTGCCCAACACAGCTGCGCAAAGGTTCATCGGACTTTCACAGTAGTTTCCATTTCGTGACTATCGGGACTTACTTTCCGAATAGCCCTTGTATATGCTGCTTCTAAGCACTAGCGCATTGAAAGTCTCTTAAACAAATCGCAATTGGTAGGATTTGTTGTAATAAAACTACGGAAAACTTGATATTGATGGTTAAAGAATTTTCGTATTTAGTTATTGTGGTGTTAAAACTCGTGTGCAACGGCACCTTGAAGATTCATAAAAACGTGTAGTTCCTGTTAAGATTTCTTATAATTAAATGTATGTTAATAATATTTCGGCAGTTAAAGACTATAGAAGACTATATTCGTACGATAGAATACAAAGTGAGATGATATGAAGCCACAGCGTAGTCTACTGAATAGAAACACCATGATATGGGACTGAAGTTAGGTATGTATATAGGGAACGAGTCCTGTTGTATCTATTTTTTCCTCGCTTCGCGTTTCCCATAAGGTTGTGGAACTTTCTTACGAAACTAATACAAATTATTACTATTATACTGATGTTATGTACAGATAAGAGCTTCTTCGATTCGATGACTTTTATAAGCAGATGTCCTCACCTGCCGGACATGTATCTTCCCTTTTTACTTATTACATTTTCACGGATTCTGAAGTTTTTATTAATGTATATCACAAACAGAAAAACATGACTAGCATATGGACAAAGAAGAAAACGTGCGTTTTATAGGAATTATAAGCGCTTCCATTTTCGTGAACAAGCTGTATTTTTATGCGAGCCAAATAAAACCGTCAACTGCCGCTGTAGAGCGCCAAAAGCGCAAAATCACGTTAACCAGATCTCCCATGTGCCAACGGCGCTCCCTCTCATGACGTTGGGTATTCCATCTGCATTCACTTCAACGATAGCTGTCTCGTCCCGTGTGCCAACGGCTTAAGCGTGCAGCAATCAGCTTGTTAAATATGTTAAAAAAAACTACTCAAGGTCGAGTATATTAATAACATTTCGGCAATTAAAGGTTATAGAAGACTGTACTCGTAAGATAAAATACAAAGTGTGCTCATATCAAGCTCTTCATTAATTATTAATAGCGCATTAATTAGCAACTGAAATCAAAATAAAAACAGCTGTAATGAAGCAGACTGTCAAATTCAGCTGAGTTATCGAGAGAGTACGACACAACTACTAAATCTGACTTCACTGACATAATCAGTGAGTTTGCTTCGCTGAAAGTTAGGAAAAATTATAATACCAAAAAAAGTCTTGGAAAGGAATGTGTTCACAACATTTCATTATAGTTATTTTTCTTTTGCTTCCAGTTTCAAATTAATGCGATATTAATAATTAATGAAGAGCCAAAAAATCTGTTCTTTTGTATATTAAGTCTACAGCTTGGCTTCTGCCGGTTTGCAGTAGATTGCAGTAGCGGGTAGCGGCAGTCCAAATGCTAGGTCCTAAGCGTCGTACAGTAAGTTTAGCCATTTGTAGACATAACGCCATCAAAATATTAGTAGATTTGTGATTACATTATAAAGTTATCCCCCACTGCATACGTCAACTTACGAGCCCAATCCTCGGCATTTGTAGGAAGTTTTAATTTTCTGCTTTAACATGAAGAAATCTGAGGCTCATAAAATACTGTGTAAACCTATGGTGAGGCACCTATTAGTGAAAGAACATGCAGAGAATTGTTTCAACACTTCAAGAACGGTCATTTTGACGTCATGGTGGTGGAAGAGAGAAGGTTTTAGAAGCTGCTGAAACAGTCGTTAAGAAGAAGATCGTTATGGAAACCAACTGATGCGTTTGAAGGGGTGCACTGAAAGACAAACGGCAACAGCACAGCGATAGACAGGAAAGCTGATTTTGCAGCATGACAGCTCTCGACCCCATGTCGCGAAACGTATCAAAACATACTTAGGAAAGTTGAAATGTGAACACCTATCCACGCTCCCTATTCTCCAGACATTGCTCCCTCTGAGTACCTCCTCTTTCGATCGATGGTACACGGTCTGACTGACTAGCACTTACAGTTATATAAAGAAGTACACAACTATATCGTTTCATGGATCTCTTCAACGACGCCCTGTTCTTTCACCGCGGGATTCGTATGCTGCCCGAAAGATGGAGGAAAGTAGTGGCCAGCGATGGCCAATAATTTGAATCGCAAATTTTTAAAAGTTTTTCACAATAGAGCCTCGAACTTCGAGAAAAAACGGCGGAAGCATAGTTGTAGACCTAATACATCATATTAAACGAAATGTTCAGTAACTGCCATAAACAATAAGACATAGATGATGAAAGAGAAACACCGACATATGCCGCCTGAAGGCTGTAGTAACAAAACATAGCTTTTACTTACAATTGTTTTAAAAAGTTACACAATTGGTTGTTTATTTACTACAATGATAAGTTTAATTTCTTGTATGCGTTATTTTTTATCCATATAGCTCATCTGTTGTTGTTGTTGTCTTCAGTCCTGAGACTTGTTTGATGCAGCTCTCCATGCTACTCTATCCTGTGCAAGCTGCTTCATCTCCCAGTACCTACTGCAACCTACATCCTTCTGAATCTGCTTAGTGTACTCATCTCTCGGTCTCCCTCTACGATTTTTACCCTCCACGCTGCCCTCCAATGCTAAATTTGTGATCCCTTGATGCCTCAAAACATGTCCTACCAACCGATCCCTTCTTCTAGTCAAGTTGTGCCACAAACTTCTCTTCTCCCCAATCCTATTCAATACCTCCTCATTAGTTACGTGATCTATCCACCTTATCTTCAGTATTCTTCTGTAGCACCACATTTCGAAAGCTTCTATTCTCTTCTTGTCCAAACTAGTTATCGTCCATGTTTCACTTCCATACATGGCTACACTCCAAACAAATACTTTCAGAAACGACTTCCTGATACATAAATCTATATTCGATGTTAACAAATTTCTCTTCTTCAGAAACGCTTTCCTTGCCATTGCCAGTCTACATTTTATATCCTCTCTACTTCGACCATCATCAGTTATTTTACTTCCTAAATAGCAAAACTCCTTTACTACTTTAAGTGTCTCATTTCCTAATCTAATTCCCTCAGCATCACCCGATTTAATTTGACTACATTCCATTATCCTCGTTTTGCTTTTGTTAATGTTCATCTTATATCCTCCTTTCAAGACACTGTCCATTCCGTTCAACTGCTCTTCCAAGTCCTTTGCCGTCTCTGACAGAATTACAATGTCATCGGCGAACCTCAAAGGTTTTACTTCGTCTCCATGAATTTTAATACCTACTCCAAATTTTTCTTTTGTTTCCTTTACTGCTTGCTCAATATACAGATTGAATAACATCGGGGAGAGGCTACAACCCTGTCTCACTCCTTTCCCAACCACTGCTTCCCTTTCATGCCCCTCGACTCTTATTACTGCCATCTGGTTTCTGTACAAATTATAAATAGCCTTTCGCTCCCTGTATTTTACCCCTGCCACCTTTAGAATTTGAAAAAGAGTATTCCAGTCAACATTGTCAAAAGCTTTCTCTAAGTCTACAAATGCTAGAAACGTAGGTTTGCCTTTTCTTAATCTTTCTTCTAAGATAAGTCGTAAGGTCAGTATTGCCTCACGTGTTCCAACATTTCGACGGAATCCAAACTGATCCTCCCCGAGGTCTGCATCTACCAGTTTTTCCATTCGTCTGTAAAGAATTCGCGTTAGTATTTTGCAGCCGTTGCTTATTAAACTGATAGTTCGGTAATTTTCACATCTGTCAGCACCTGCTTTCTTTGGGATTGGAATTATTATATTCTTCTTGAAGTCTGAGGGTATTTTGCCTGTCTCATACATCTTGCTCACCAGCTGGTAGAGTTTTGTCATGACTGGCTCTCCCAAGGCCGTCAGTAGTTCTAATGGAATGTTGTCTACTCCGGGGGCCTTGTTTCGACTCAGGTCTTTCAGTGCTCTGTCAAACTCTTCACGCAGTATCATATCTCCCATTTCGTCTTCATCTACATCCTCTTCCATTTCCATAATATTGTCCTCAAGTACATCACCCTTGTATAAACCTTCTATATACTCCTTCCACCTTTCTGCCTTCCCTTCTTTGCTTAGAACTGGGTTGCCATCTGAGCTCTTGATATTCATACACGTGGTTCTCTTCTCTCCAAAGGTCTCTTTAATTTTCCTGTAGGCAGTATCTATCTGACCCCTAGTGAGATAAACTTCTACATCCTTACATTTGTCCTCTAGCCATCCCTGTTTAGCCATTTTGCACTTCCTGTCGATCTCATTTTTGAGACGTTTGTATTCCTTTTTGCCTGCTTCATTTACTGCATTTTTATATTTTCTCCTTTCATCAATTAAATTCAATATTTCTTCTGTTACCCAAGGATTTCTAGCAGCCCTCGTCTTTGTACCTACTTTATCCTCTGCTGCCTTCACTACTACATCCCTCAGAGCTACCCATTCTTCTTCTACTGTATTTCTTTCCCCTATTCCTGTCAATTGTTCCCTTATGCTCTCTCTGAAACTCTGTACAACCTCTGGTTCTTTCAGTTTATCCAGGTCCCATCTCCTTAATTTCCCACATTTTTGCAGTTTCTTCAGTTTTAATCTACAGGTCATAACCAATAGATTGTGGTCAGAGTCCACATCTGCCCCTGGAAATGTCTTACAACTTAAAACCTGGTTCCTAAATCTCTGTCTTACCATTATATAATCTATCTGATACCTTTTAGTATCTCCAGGGTTCTTCCGCGTATACAACCTTCTTTCATGATTCTTAAACCAAGTGTTAGCTATGATTAAGCTGTGCTCTGTGCAAAATTCTACTAGGCGGCTTCCTCTTTCATTTCTTAGCCCCAATCCATATACACCTACTATGTTTCCTTCTCTCCCTTTTCCTACACTCGAATTCCAGTCACCCATTACTATTAAATTTTCGTCTCCCTTCACTATCTGAATAATTTCTTTTATTTCATCGTACATTTCTTCAATTTCTTCATCATCTGCAGAGCTAGTTGGCATATAAACTTGTACTACTGTAGTAGGTGTGGGCTTCGTATCTATCTTGGCCACAATAATGCGTTCACTATGCTGTTTGTAGTAGCTTACCCGCATTCCTATTTTCCTATTCATTATTAAACCTACTCCTGCATTACCCCTATTTGATTTTGTGTTTATAACCCTGTAGTCACCTGACCAGAAGTCTTGTTCCTCCTGCCACCGAACTTCACTAATTCCCACTATATCTAACTTTAACCTATCCATTTCCCTTTTTAAATTTTCTAACCTACCTGCCCGATTAAGGGATCTGACATTCCACGCTCCGATCCGTAGAACGCCAGTTTTCTTTCTCCTGATAACGACATCCTCCTGAGTAGTCCCCGCCCGGAGATCCGAATGGGGGACTATTTTACCTCCGGAATATTTTACCCAAGAGGATGCCATCATCATTTAATCATACAGTAAAGCTGCATGTCCTCGGGAAAAATTACGGCTGTAGTTTCCCCTTGCTTTCAGCCGTTCGCAGTACCAGCACAGCAAGGCCGTTTTGGTTAATGTTGCAAGGCCAGATCAGTCAATCATCCAGACTGTTGCCCCTGCAACTACTGAAAAGGCTGCTGCCCCTCTTCAGGAACCACACGTTTGTCTGGCCTCTCAACAGATACCCCTCCATTGTGGTTGCACCTACGGTACGGCCATCTGTATCGCTGAGGCACGCAAGCCTCCCCACCAACGGCAAGGTCCATGGTTCATGGGGGGGATAGCTCATCTAAGCAAAATTAAATTAACCTCTTACCATCTCAGTACGGCGCTGTACACGGGAGTTAGGCGTAATGAACAATACAAAGAAGTACCAAGTTTGCGAAAATTTCACACAGTTTCTGCTGAACGAGACTAACATTCAAGTCCAGCCAGGAAACATTGACAAAAATTGGGAAATGTGGCAGCGAGTCGTGTTCTTATGGTTGGCGTTGTTGAGTCTCGATCATGGGGCCTCAGGTTCGATTCTTGGTCGGGTCGAAGATTTTCCCCACTCTGGACTGTATGTGTGTGTGTGTGGGTTTTGTCGTCATCGTCGTTTCACCATAAACAACGCGTTGACCACCGATGTGGCGTCAAAAAGACTTGTACCGGGTCGCTTAACTCCCCAGATACCATACACACGATTTTTGTGTGAATTCTTCTAAAAGGTGCCACAATAAACGACTCAGCCGCGCGGGATAAGCCGAGCGATCTAAGGCGCTGCAGTCGTGGACTGTGCGGCTGGTCCCGGCAGAGGTTCGAGTCCTCCCTCGGGCATGGGTGTGTGTGTTTGCCCTTATGATGATTTAAGTTAAGTAGTGTGTAAGATTAGAGACTGATGACCTTAGCAGTTAAGTCCCATAAGACTTCACACACATTTGAAGATTTTTTGAATAAACGACTCACCATGAGCATGGGAGACGACATAGCTTCGCAAAATGTATACTGCGCAGACTTTTTACTAACAAGTGAAACATCAGTGTTGTGTTCACAAAATATACTTGGCATACAATATAAATGTGGCAAGAAAACAACAAAATGGTTCAAATGGCTCTGAGCACTATGGGACTTAACTTCTGAGGTCATCAGTCCCCTAGAACTTAGAACTACTTAAACCTAACTAACTTAAGGACATCAAACATATCCATGCCCGAGGCAGGATTCGAACCTGCGACAGTAGCGGTCGCGCGCTTCCAGACTGTAGCGCCTAGAACCGCTCGGCCACCCCGGCCGGCAAGAAACCAACAGATTACCAACAATTTGCAATAATTTATTAATAGGGAGATAATAGTAATTAATTTTAGTATGAATATAGTGTGCGGCACTATTTCAGTACTGACCTGCATTGCTTGTAGTATGTCCAGCAAGGCTCTTCATGTCGACGAGTGTAGGAATGGTCCTGATGCTGTCTTCAATGAAAGACCGAAGATATTTTGACTCAACACTCCCCTCTCTCTCCACCCCACTCCTGTTTTTGAGAAAATCGGCCATAAATTTTATGAAGCGCAGTCGACTCATGATTGATAAGGTCGATGGATAGTTGAAAATCGTGTAGGGGGTCCACAATCACATATTTTCATAGAAGTCTAGGGAATAAACATTTGTTACTCTTCAGTTTTTTTTCATTTGCATTTTTCCCGTCTTAAAACCGTAAGCTGCTAATCAGAAGGTTTGTCTGATACTGGATTCCTATGGTGCACTAACTACACTGTACAGCCACAGCGATGTGACCAGTGCCTACGTTCGACGTTAACGTGCAGGAACCCCTCACAGACTGCAGGTGGTAGCACTAGCAGTACGGGTGTATATAGCGTGTCACTGCCGTAATGCAGAAAAGCAGCGATTTACCTGAAGTCCAAGCCGGTATGACGATTGGTTTTCGGACCCAGTGTGGAAACATTTCCAAAAGAGCTAAGTTTGTAACCTGTGCACATGCCGCTGTGTTTAAAGTATGTCATATATGCCAAAATGGCGCTATCCAAAACTGCCACCAAGGAAAGTGTGGTGCACCACGCAAGATATCCACAGGTGAATAGACGTGCAACTGTTGAGCAACTGACCGCCCAGATGAATCAAGGTGCTACATCAGTGTCTTCTCAACGACTATTCAGCTTTGTATAGGCCTCTGCAGCAGGCGCCTGGTTCATGCAACCAGGCTAATTGCTGTTCATCGGACAAAGGCCGGAATTTGCCGCCAGTACCGCAACTGGACGACCACCGAGTGGCTACAGGTGACGTATTCAGCTGAATCAGGTTTTATGTTCCAAAAGACAGATGGCCATAGTCTTGTACCCTTGGGACGTCTGAAAGGAAACAAGGACGGAGTGTTACGGTCTAGGGAACGATTTTTGGCATTCCCGGGGTGATCTTGCTCTTCTGGAAGGTACAATGGATCAACGCAAGTATGCATCTATCCTTGGGGACTCTCGTACTCCGCGCCGCGGTATTTGAATCCGCGCCAGACGGCATGGAGGTCGAAGACCCCTATAGGTCTCTGCTCCATAGCACCATAAGCCGTGGCGCCGCGCGCCTCCTGGCCCACGGTTAGTATGAGGGCGCCACAGTGGAACACATGGTTCAGCGGCCAATAGTGGCGCTCCTGCTCCTCGCTCAGCCAGCCCCTTCCTACCAACTCTAAACCCATCTTCCTCCTGCCTCCTCCTCAGGGCTCCCTCTCCTCCCCCTCCCTTCTCCTGAGCGGTTTTCCCCTCCTACTCCCCCTCCCTCTCTTGTGTTCCCTTTCAGTGTCTCTGCACTCCCGCCTGCCTTGTCTTCCCTCTTCATCTCCTGCCCCACCAGTCTCCTGCATCTTAGTGTACCCACTGCCGCCTCCACTCTTTTCATCCCGCCAGTTCCCCTGCTGCCCCTTTCTCTCCCCTCCTTTTCCATCCTCTCCCGCCTCTCCCTTGGCAGGTCCCACCTGGCAGTTTTATTCTTCATCGTATATGCTCCAAGTGGGTTTTAAGTGTGTTGTTCTGGAGTGTTTTTTTAATACTGTGATCGACTTTTAACCTGTGCGCTTGCCTTCAATGTCTTCTTTGTGTTTTAACAATCACCAACTGCGTTTTTTAACTTTCTGTCAACTTTTTTAATTGTCCCCCATGAACGTCTCAATGTCAGAGTATTTTTACCTCCATTATCTCCCTCTTACTCTGTTTTATATCCCCATTTTTATCGCCTTATCCATTGTATTCCTGTCTTAGTTGTCATGTCACTCAGCTGAAGAGTGGCGGATTGTGCCGCTGACTGCCCTGCCCTGCCTATATGGGGCAGGAGTATGAAATAACAATAAAGAAGAAGGAAAAAAAAGCTCAGCCAGCCAGTCTAATGTTGCATGCGTCTCTGGACTTATCGTCTTGCCTTAAACAGCATCTTTACTTTCTTGTTTTGTGTATGAGTGGATGTGGTTTCCTTGTGGTTCTGTTGTTTCGATCTTATTGTTGTTCATTTGGTCCTTTGTCAGTTGTGTCCATCCTCTCCCGTTTGTATTGTCATTCACAGGTTGCTCTATGGGTCTCGCCGCTCTTTCCGTCACGTCAACCCCATAAACATTCTGGTGTCACAGTTACAACAGGGACAATATGCTCTCTTCCATCCGGTTTGTTTTTCCTCACTACAATTCCATTTACAAAGAAAATACGAATAATTTCACACAGGTTGCAGTGTATGTGGGTGGTTCAGAGAGCAACAGTATAAGCTTTCTCCTGACCACCAAATTCTCTGGATTTAAACCCAATCTAGAATATGTGGGACTGGGCTGTTCGTGCAGTGGATCCTCAGCCGAGAAACATAACACCGCTGGCTGCGGTACTGAAGTTCGCAGGTCTCCACATCCCTCTCGGAACCTCACTGGCTCTCTTCCTGGACTTCATGCAGTGGTGCGCCTTGCAAGAGGCGGTTATTAAGGCTTATAACAGGTGGTCACATCATTGTGTCTAGATAGCCTAACATCATGTGATCTCATGTTTATAGGCGATGAGAGTCAATCGACTTGCATGTTGAAAGTAATACAGCCAAGCTGCACACTTGTGTGCCAACTATGTCATGTTTGTTTTTATTGACAAGTCAAAAACTTTATTTCGAGGCTTCAGTATTGCAATTTGATTCTGGAAACCCAGCGGCAATTACACAACTGCACAGATTCAGTAACGACCCGCAACATAATTTATGATCAGTTTTCAGCACCGTGGTATGTGTCAAAATTAATTCCCAAAACAGAAATATTTTGGAATGTAAACCAAGCTTTGAATCCTACCTCAGGCATCGACGTGTGTGATGTCCTTAGGTTGGTTAGGTTTAAGTAGTTCTAAGTCTAGGGGACTGATGACCTCAGATGTTAAGTCCGATATTGCTTAGAGCCATTTGAACCATTCTGTAAACGAAGCTGTTTTCTGCCGAACCTTCGGAAAGAACCATGTAATTGCCCCAAGATTGCCTTCATTAGATGTACTTGGTGCCATGAGCATATTTGCTTTGAATGTTTACATGAGCAGTACCACACATCTATTTGTTCCAAATAAACTGAGGACAAGTAATAGAGAGAATGAAAGAACCATTGTAAAGAGACCAGAATTTAATTTATACTTCTTTACCATGATAATTCGTTTGAGAAATTTATGAAACTATCTCGTTATTATTCGTTATTGACTTGCTTACCTTATTAATCCTCCCATTCTTACTAATGTCGAAATGGCAAAAATACATTTGAAAAAAAACCTGCAGAAAGCATTTGAAATCTAACATCTTTCTGGTTTTCAGCCAGATGCCTTGGTCGCTATGCCAGCAGCGCTTTCGTTCAACAGTTTTTACCTTACAGTTACATAATCGGCAGTCGAATAACTTTCTTTCCTCGATTTCTGTGAAAATATGCGCTTGTGGACCCCACAAATGATGATGTAAAATTATCTATCATCCCACGATTTTTAGTCGATTGTGCGTTGCGAACTTTAGGGTCTCTCAAGGGGACACTGGATAAACAGTGATCAAGTTGTAACTAGTTTATTGACAACGAAATGCGTTTGCTTGGATGGTAAGAACAAAAAGCACTAAATGCAGCATCTCATTAGGTACTGGTACAAAGGGTTGATAGATCTGCTATCTAAAGTATTCTGACTGTTTCTAGTGTGTAGAAATACCACTAGGGTGCTTCGTGGGAAAATACACTTGCATGGAAATAATCCAAGACCCAAGAAGCCGTCCTGATTAGATACAACACAGGTACAGAAAAGTGTATCCTTAACACATTCGAAGTCTCCAGAGGAAGCAATCATAAAAGCTGAGAACAGCAGCGTCAGTCCCAATGATGGGCTTTGAGAGCGTCCTGAGACAATGATATGAAGATGGCATCTGTTCTCTCTAGAATGAAATTATAATTAAATCAATACCATTAGCTGCTGACGGGCGTTGATATACATCAACAGGGACAGATGAAAATGTGTGCCCTGACCGGGACTCGAACCCGGGATCACCTGCTTATATGGCTGACGCTCTATCCATCTGAGCCACCGCACGCACAGAGGATAGTGCGACTGCAGGGATTTATCGCCAGCACATTCCCAACGTATAGTCCACACACTACATTCGTGATGCCCCTGCCATTATCCCCATTACTCATGGCAGACAATTCACCGAGTCCCGTAAGAGTTCAGGCAAATCGTGTGCATCCACACTGAGGAAGTTAGCCTTAAATGATATGCAGATGAAATCGGTTCTTTCGGAAGGCTAACCGGCTGATGACCTTCTTCAGTGCAGATGCATACGATCTGCCGGAACTCGTACGGGACTCGTTGGATTGTCTGCCATGAGTAATGGGCATAATGGCAGGGGCACTCCGAATGTAGTGTGTGGACTATACGTTGGGAATGTGGGTTTCATGGGGAGCGTGCTGGCCATAAATCCCTGCAGCCGTTCTACGCTCTGTGCCTGCGCTGGCTCAGATGGATAGAGCGTCTGCCATGTAAGCAGGATATCCCAGGTTCGAGTCCCGATCGGGGCACACATTTTCATCTGTCCCTGTTGATGTATATCAACACCCATCAGCAGCTAATGGTATTGATTTAAGTGTAATGTCGTTGAGACAATGAGGTAAGTAGTACCCACCCAGAGGCCAGGAGAGACTCCCAAAGCCAGAAGAACTGGCTCGTCAAGTCCACGTACCACCCTTCATAGATGCCAGTGGTAGAATACTCATGATACTGTTTTCTCGTCGAGTGTTGTGTGGACGCTAGTAGGTGACTCGGAAGTGGCGGCCGCTGCCAGCGCTGGTACTGCCGCCTGGTGTCCGGTCGTGACTGCGCCGTGGAGAGCTCACAATGCTGAGATGTGCAGGGGCAATGCAGACAACACACTTGTCCAAGATGGTCGAGGGGTTGCCGCTTCCTTTTGCGTTGATATCCAATATAGCAGTGTTTTTCTCAAAAATGAAGCAGTGTTGATTCCATATATCACAGTTTCTCATTTTAGGTGGTACACAAGCGACTTGCCGAATATGGGCCTGAAGCGAGCAATTCGTGGTTCTTTGCTGCTTTCAAAACTGTCGTATTGCAGGCAGTCTTACTGCCACGCCCACACGTTAGGTACAAGCTGCAGGCACGGGTGACGGAAATTAAATACATGTGGTTGTGTACAATACATTTATTCACAGCAATATACATAGACAGCGTTTCTGAAGAAGAGAAGTTTGTTAACATCGAGTATAGATTTAAGTGTCAGGAAGTCTTTTCTGAAAGTATTTGTGTGGAGTGTAGCCAAGTATGGAAGTGAATCATGGACGATAAATAGTTTAGACAAGAAGAGAATAGAAACTTTCGAAATGTGGTGCTACAGAAGAATGCTGAAGATTAGATGGGTAGATCACATAACTAATGAGGAGGTATTGAATAGGATTGGGGAGAAGAGGAGTTTGTGGCACAACTTGACAAGAAGAAGGGACCAGTTAGTAGGACATGTTCTGGGGCATCAAGGGATCACAAATTTAGCATTGGAGGGCACCGTGGAGGGTAAAAATCGTAGAGGGGGACCAAGAGATGAATACACTAAGCAGATTCAGAAGGATGTAGGCCGCAGTAGGTACTGGGAGATGAAGAAGCTTTCACAAGATAGAGTAGCATGGAGAGCTGCATCAAACCAGTCTCTGGACTGAAGACTACAACAAAAGCAACATACATACGCCAAAAAGTTATAATGATTACACTGGAAATGTCCACGTGGGCGGTCACGTGACAGGGGTGAATGGCTCGCCCACTAATCCCGGAGGGTATACACTCCTCAGTGCTCGAGCACACAGTGCAGACTCGTGCCACGGAAGATAACGGACGATTGTGCGGCTGAGCGTACGAATGTTCTGTCGTCTCACGGATGCTGTGTAATTCGCAGGCGCGAGAAACGTAGTGAACGAGTGGCGGCAGCTCGCTTTGTGTACTCGACGGTGGCCACCGCGCATTGTGCTCGACGCACGTGGACCGCGGCTGGCGGGATCGCAGAACGATGCAGACGTCTGTCGTGTAACAGCGGCTAGCTCGCACTGGTGTGTCTTTGTGTCCTGCGAGCCCGTCGACACCGCATCGTTGCCGTGCTTTGGCCTAACGGTACTTTTGCGTGGGGTCGCGCGCGGAGTAATGTCGGCCCATTTACTGCGTCGTCTGCAGTAGCTGTGCTGCTGTCCGAGGCTGCCACAAGCCAAATTGGTTGTCCATATCTGAGGCCTTCATCTTTTAAGTGAGTGGAGCTATGTGTCTGCTTATATACGCGTTTGCCGGATTGATGACCATTTGGGAACTGTCTGAGTGGCATGTCGCATAGGCATAACATAGCCCGTGTTGTGTTGGCTCTCTATAGTGTCCAACAACAACTATATTGCGCCTCTATGGAGGCTGGCCTTTGTGCATGGTTGTGTCTCGTGCCTTTGGTAGACACAGCAGTCACAATTAAAGGGGTCAGTGTTTTTTTCAGAAAATATGTGGATTCATATACGTTACACTATGAATAAACGTTTTTAACACCATAGCTCTAATCCTGTACTGATTTATTTTGCATTTTGTTTTGTTTAGTGTTGTATCGTTGAGTTTCTGTAAATGTTGTTGGATTGAATCTATACCATGAGAGTGATTACTCTTTTCTGTGTAAGAAACTTTGATGTCATGGTTTGATTCTTTGCAATGTAGTGTACCTATCATTTGAATTCTTTGCCTCATTTGGAGGGAACAAAACTTAATGTATATAATTGTAATTTTGTTTAAAGAATTTTTTGTAGAAATGTCGATATATGCAAATTTTCTGTTTTATTTAAAATGTTTGTTTGCTGTTATGTAAATTGCTGACCTTCACATAGGGTTCTTAGTTATTTTGTATGTAAAAGGTGGTGTGGTTCCCCTCGGGAACGGAACTTAGTAGCGCGCGCAAATTGGGTTTGGAATAGGTAGAATGGGTGGATTAAGAGTCAGTCGGGGACGAGCTACCAAACTATCAACTGCTCATGTAAATGTTGTGTATTGTGTTGGTTTCGAGAGAGGCTTTTCCTGAGGACGCTTTCCAATGCCTCGGATGGATGGATAAAGAGCTGGAACTATTCAGGGATTGGTATCTATCATCGCCACCAAGAAATGACAGAGTCCAGCAATTCTACCTGCAAATCCACCTACCAACATGCAATCGCCATCACATACGCAATCACTGTAATGGAACACTATAGTAATGTACAGTGAAGGATCAGCTCATAGGATGTTATAGTGTACCCAAATATAAGGTAAAATTTGAGTTAACTCTTGTACCTACTGCGATTTATCCTTAGTCACATATCCACTCAGGGTCCCACCCACGCTAAAGTGTTTACCGAGTGTCCTTTATTTAAGGCATATTGAAATTAATATAGCATTAGAATGTGCTAAAATTAATATTGTTTGTTGAAAGGATCTTACAAATCTCTCAAATTTGTGTTTAAATGCAGGAAAACTTCAGAAATGTAGAGTTATATGTTCATGCTTGCTACGTACTTGTTTCTCTAGTGTATTGAAAGTGTGTTCAGTTGGCTCTGCTAAAGTGGTCAAAATTAAGGGCCCCCTCCACTGAAAGAAGTTCAAATGCACAAAGTTACTTAATTATAGCAAGTTCCAATTACTCTTGCTATTCAAGAGAAATTCTGTACAATTATTATTAAACCTATGTCCAATTTACGGTTCCACAGTGAATATTATAGTAACGTTATTGAGACCATTCTGTTTGACAAATTCCTCAAGGTAATAGTGTGTTTTGTTGTCTGTTATATTTATGCAAATAGTTTGTTCTGCTCTAGTCGTAAACTCCAAACTTTACGTTAACATATGCAGGAGTCAGAGTTCATTGCACTCGAGTGTGGCAAAATACAGGTTGTGTTAGTCCGTTAAAGTTACTCATACCTACTTTCTTAAAAAAGAATCTCAATCATTCTCATGCCTAATTAGGATGGCGACCGTTTTCTTTATTCTTTGAACAGTGTAGATAAGTAAATTATTGTTAGTTACTGTTTGAATATTTACGTAATTTTGACTTTCACTTCCGATAAGCCACCTCCGTTAGGTACAACACGGTCAACATAACAAAATTCCTCTCAGAGGGTAACACTGCTCTGCTGCTTTATACCATAATTGCTTGAATAAAAATAGTTTCATTATACGAACTGCATCCAGCTTAGAGGTTATGGTATAGTCGTAGCAGACGGAAGTTTTATACTTGGATTTTTCGTGACAGGACTACGTGCTCTGTTCGGCCATTGTACGTAATAAACCAAATTTGGTATTTGATTGCGCAAGCTACGTAAAACCGGTTGCAGTGTTACACATTGTTAAACAGAAGTGTTTGTTAGTGTTCAGCTGATGTGCTACGAAGTGCACTGGCCGATAGAATACACGTGTGTCGTGTTATGGCGTCCCAGTGCAAGAATACTAGAGTGCACTCTGTTACCACCTCCCCTCACCCAGTTTATAAGGAGTAAACACGACAGTGCTGGCACCTTACCTGAGTATTCAGTACGTTTTGTCGGATAACACGTAATGTGCACTAATTTGCTATTTGCTGTTAATGATGTTTTACGCTTGAAACTATCATGGCGTGAGTAATGACATAATTTCAGGTTTCGAAAAAATTTAAATGTCGTCCTTATTAACTTTGATTTAGTTTTACAGAAATTATGAGTAGATAATAGGTATACGAATTTATGATGCTACTGTTACAAAATAATTTGGAACAGTGTAACTTGGACAGCTATAAAGTAGTGATATCTTTACCATTTAAACATGAAGCGTGCCGTATTCGTGTTTGATAAGGTTTATTTTTACCATCTGAACAGGAACAGCTGAGTGAGACGGAATGTCCCAAAGTCGCCGACGAGTGCCGCAACGGTTCCGGCATCTTCATGCCCTATCCTGACGTCTGCAACTGCTGCGAATACTGTTTCACCTACCTGAGTAAGTACCTTATCTCTCGGTTACGGACCTTAGACTTCAGCCACTGTCCTAGTCTGCGAGGTGTTGCACAGTAGGTTGTTTCTTTAAATCAGTAGCGTTTTTCTAATAAGGCCGCTGCAATGCTGTTGTTGGTGACCTGCGCATGCGCTCTGTATTTCAGCTGCTATTGGCTACGCATTTGTTGTGCGTATACCCCTATGTAATGCGGAATTTACCATTAGATGTCGCGAGACGCCGACCCTTCAATATAAAAGGAGGCAGCGAGTATTGCCTTGTCATTATAGAGGCAGTAACAGCAGAATAGGTCCGTCAAGAGAGCTCAGTGACTTGGAACGTATACTACAGTGCCTGTCATTGGCTGTTACTTGAGTAACAAATCCATCAGGGACATCTCAGTCCTTCCAAGCCGTCTGTTTGCGATGTGTTTGTGAAGTGGAAACGCGAAGGAACAATGACAGCGAAACCAAGGCCAGGGAGACCGTTCGTTTAGGAAGCCAGTTAGTCAGGCCGCAGCTCTCAGCTGATATACATATACAGAGCGTCAAGTTAAGTCTTTATCTTCTACAGTGTTTTCCTCGTAGGATATTCATTAAATTGCGTGCTTGTTTGTCTATCTAAGAGGCTCACTGTTTTGCAAGCGTAAATTTATTCAGTCTATAGCGCAGTGGTTGCTCACTCAACAGCCAGCTACATAACTCATTAACGCATCAGCGCCCATTGGTGACACATTAGGAGGATAGCAAGATGCATATCTCGGATTGTGTTTGCTCTTGTAGTTTACTTCTTCAGTTAGTCTTCCTAGAATGGTTAGGATGTGCGCATGCTGTGTGTGGATGTAGGAGGAGCTGGCTGCAGTTCAATAATGGCTGTATGCGCTTTGGCTACCGTCAGTCACGCTCAGGATGAAGCAATCGTGGAGATTCTGGTGCATCACATGGGTCACCTCAGCTGTCGCTTGTTTTGCTCATGGGCTCTGCTTCTGAGGCACCTCCTTGTACACCTGATGCCGTGGATCTGCCCTCACAGCAGGGTGAGTGGGGGTGGTAAAGCGTTCGTGTCGCTCGAAACAGAGGGCTGATGTGGAGCCTGGCCTCGCTTATTCACTCCCTGAGAGTGGACAGGTGGCCGTTCCTTCAGCAGGGTCTGAGCATGCACACAGGAGAGAGGTTTACTAGTTATCGGGAGCTCCAACGTTAGTCGCGTTATGGAGCTCATTAGGCAGATAGCGTTCAGTGATGGAAAGAAAGCCAAAGTTCACTCGACATGTCTGCTAGGGGGGGGGGGGGGGGAGGCTCATCAGAGAGGCTATCGAGCATGCAGGGTGCATCCGTCTGCAAGTTATGGCTCACGTCGGCACCAACGACACCTATCGCATGTGTTCCAAGGCCACCCTCGGTTCATATACTTGGCTGGCGGAGGTGGTGAAGACTGTTGGCCTCACACAGGGTGCAAACAGAACTAGCAGTTCGCAGCATTGTTCCCAGAGTTGATCAAAGTCCTTTGGCTTGGAGCTGAGTGGAGGGTCTCAACCAAAGGCTTCGCCTACTCTGTGATGGACTTAGCTGCAGGCTTATGGACCTGTGTTATCGTGTTGGGAGTTGTAGAACTCGCCTTGATAGTTCATGGGTGCACCACGCAAAGGAAGCAGCTACTCAGGTAGCGGAGTACTTGTGGAGTGCATATGAGGGTATTTTAGGGTAGACGGTAGTTTGAGGTGCTCTAGTAAACACTCACCAGTTGATACCCAGTAAGGTGAATCATATGGCGTTCAGAGTAACGAGACTTCGACTGTAAAAATCTTATTAGTAAACCGTCGAGGTATTCGTAATAAAGTTCCCGAATTTACTGCCCTCCAGGAAAGTTCTCGTGCTCAAATTATTCTCGGGACTTATAGCTGAATGAAACCCAAAGTGGAAAGCTCTGAGATTAGTGAGTCATGGAAAGTATATCGGGAAGACATATTAGAGGCCATAGGAAGGGGAGTGCTCACTGCAGTTGACAAAAACACTGTCTTTGTTGAGGTCGAAGTCGAGCGCGACAGTGAAGTAATCTGGTCGCTTATAAGAGGTTCAGGTGAAACTAAGTTAATTGTTGGATGTTTTTACCGGCTTCCCGATTCAGATGATATAGTTCTAGAGTCAACCAAAGAGAGTCAGTAGCGCGGAATTACCCAGATAATGCAACACCAGTTGTAGGCGACTTCAACCTATCTAGTATAGACTGGGATGTCTATAGATTCATTGCAGGGTACAGACAGACAGTCGTACGAAATACTTTTGAATACGTTTTCTGAAAACTGTCTCGAGATGCTAGCTCAGCAGCCCACAAACAACGGAAATACACTGGAGCCAAAGTAACTGGTACACCTGCCTAATATCGTGTAAGGCCCCCGCGAACATGGAGAAGTGCCGAAACACGATGTGGCATTGACTCGACTAATGTCTGAAGTAGTGCTGGACGGAATTGACACCGTGAATCCTGCAGGGCTGTCCATAAATACGTAAGAGTAGGTAGGAGTGGACACCTCTCCTGAACAGCACGTTGCAAGGCATCCCAGATATGCTGAATAATGTTCGTGTTTGGTAGTTTGGTGCCCAGCGGAAGAGTTTCAACTCAGAAATGTGTCCTTGGAACCATTCTGTAGCAATTCTGGACGTGTGGGGTGTCGCACTTTCCTGCTAGAATTACCCAAGTCTGAAAGCACAATGGACATGAATGGATGCAGGTAATCAGACAGGATGCCTACATACACTTCAACTCTCAGAGTCGTATCTATACATGTCAGGGGCCTCATATCACTCCAACTGCACACGCCCCACACCATTCCAGACCCTCCATCAGCTTGAACAGTCCTGCTGACATGCAGGGTCTATGGATTCATGAGGTTCTCTCCATTCCCATACATGTCCATGCTCTAGATTCAATTTGAAACGAGGCTTGTCCGACCAGACAACATGTTTCCAATAATCAACAGTCCAATGCCGGTGTTGATGAGCCCAGGTGAGGCGTAAAGCTTTTGTGTTGCGCAGTCATCAAGGATACACGAGTAGACCTCCGACTCCAAAAGCCCATATCGGTGATGTTTCATTGAATGGTTCGTACGCTGACACTTGCTGATGGCCCAGCATTGAAATCCGCAGCAATTTGGGGAAGGGTTGCACTCCCATCACGTGGATGATTCTCTTCAGTCGTCGTTGGTCCCCTTCTTGCAGGATCTTTTTCTGGCCGCAGCGATGTCGAAGATTTGATGTTTTGCCAGACTCCTGATATTCACGGTACACTCGTGAAATGGTCGTACGGGAAAATCCCCACTTCTCCGCCACCTCGGAGATGCTGTGTCCCATCGCTCGTGCGCCGAATATAAGACTAGTTCATATTCACTTAAATCTTGATAACTTACCGCTGCAACAGCAGTAACTTATCTAACAACTGCGCCAGACACTTGTTGTCTTATATAGGCACTGCCGACCGCAGCGCCGTATTCTGCCTGCTTACATATCTCTGTACATGAATACGCTTGTCTATACCAGTTCCAGTTACTTTGGCGCTCCACTGTATATTAGAGCTTATAGCTACAAATAGGTCGTACCTTATTGACAATGTCAGCATAGAAACAGGGATTAGCATAGTAACTATACTTACAAAATTTAATAAATCAATCAAGAAGACTAGGAGAGTGTTTCTGCTAGAGAAGATAAGTAATTGTTGGTATCTCACTTACACAGTGAATTGACATCACTTAGTTCCAGTAAGATGTACGTAGAGTAATTGTGGACAAAGTTTAAGTACATTAAGAGTTGTGGTATGTATGGAGTGGAGAAAGAGTGGAGAAGAGTCACCATGGTTTAATAACGAAATTCGGAAGATCCTGTGGAACCAGATGCTGTTGCACCCTCGGTTCGAAAGTGAACGCTCAAGTGACGACAAGCAAGACTCGTGCGTCTGTGAAAAGATCTATGCTCGAAGCAAACGACTGTAGTAGGGTAGAGGGGTTACAGGTGCAATTTTGATATCATATTGATTCAAAATTCGAAATTTCCGCCAATAGAGTTTGTTGGGGGAAAGGGAGGGGTGAGGGAGGGGCAGGTGAGGGGCTGGAGCACACATGCAGGATAAGAAAAACACGTGATGTCACCTGGAGGTGGCGGTTGGCGTCATTAGGGGCGGGTGAGGGCGGTGGTGGGCGGTGGTGGGCGGGGGTGATTAGTTGATCAATTTAATTAATTTGCATATCAATTTGATGTCATAATTGCACCCGCAACCCCATTACCTTACTACTTACGACAACTACCCCCGTCACACTTTAACAAAAGATGTGGCAGAGAACCGAAGAAAATTCCAAGGGATTGAAGTGGGAGTACCTGGGAGGCCATGGTATTGGCAAACCATGACCGATACACCTTATTGTCGAAGATTCATGGTACGTATGAAATTGAAATTGTGCTGGTGCGCCATTACGCATGTATCACATCCGCAACCTTTCATCGTAAGCTGGAAATGAAGATTTAGACATCAACACTGAAATGACTGCACTTGTGCATACATTATATAGGGGAAACCATTGGTTTCCGGACTTATATTTATTAGGATAATTTGCATGTTTCATTGTCTTCTACTCTCCCGTTTTGTTTGTACCAGTAATAGCGTAGCACCCTGTATACTGTAAACAGCAGTGTCCCTATAACTCTCCCTAGGTGTACTCTAGAAATTATCTTTACATCTTTACGTTTGCTATACTCTACTGGGCAAAGCAGGTGTCACGAGCCTGCAAATACGATCAGGCAGTATCACAACAGCCTGATTGTGCTAACTGTGGGGCACGAATTCTGCATCAGGGTTCACTGCCTCACCCAGGTGAAGGCTTCCAAGAGCAATTGGGTTAGAACGCCTTGGAACATCTTATTAAGATATGTTGGCCGTTCGGAATATCTCCTTCATATGGACTTCTGGTTACAATTGTTTGTCTTGTGGGACTATAAGACAGCATTCAATTTATTCGCTGAAAGAGCTTTGCTTACGAGGAATGAGATACATAATAGATGTCCAGCTCCAGCCTGTTGGTGAGAAAATAAAGACAGCAGTCAATCTATGGCACAAGCAGTGTAATGTTTATACGACAGGTGAGAGAACATTTTCTTACTTTATGGACATACGACAATGATTGAAGATTAAAACTTTCGAACTGTCGTGTAGACTAATGTGGTTTCTTATTGGAGACAGTCCCTGTCTGGGTTATCTCTACCTGATCTGTAAGAAGCTTTCGACACAGTATGACTTGCTGTACCTCAATGTAGACACCAGACCATCTCGATTTTGAATGTGCCGAACAAGAGCAAATTACCCCTAGGTACACAGTACAGATGTCAAAGTTGACGCGTTGCCTGTTCCAAGCAGTCATTTAAATGAATGAGAGTGTGTCCGGACATGACCGTCTACCTGGTGTAACAATAAACGTGATCCATCTGTCCAGGCGACACGTTCCCTTCGATGCATGAACTAATTTCGAAGACCCCGCGCCCATTGCTATCTGAATTGTCGATTTCGCTGGGTTGGGGTTGTTTCTGGGAGAGGAGACCAGACAGCGAGGTCTTCGGTCTCATCGGATTAGGGAAGGAAGAGGACGGAAGTCGACCGTGCCCTTTCAAAGGAACCATCTCGGCATTTGCCTGGAGCGATTTAGGGAAATCACGGAAAACCTAAATCAGGATGGCCGGACGCGGGATTGAACCGTCGTCCTCCCGAATGCGAGTCCAGTCTGCTAGCCACTGCGCCGCCTCGCTCGGTATTTCGCTGGGTCAACATGAGAACAGGTAGGGGTCTTCTGTTTCGGAAGCCCATGCTCAACAATGGGCGATGAACAGTGTGATCCGAAACTCTTGTGCCTGTACCAACACTGTACTGTCGCGAGATCTGCCTCAGATGACCACCTCAGCATGCAAGCCTCCGACCTCCACGTTCCATGATGAAATGTGAACGTCGAACATCTTGTTATCTATTAGTGGATTCGCCTTCTTTCAACCACTTTCGATGAGTGTTCATGACAGTATCACGTAAACAGCCAACTATCTTCACCGTTTCCGAGACGTTCGTAACCAGGAGCTGGAACGTTCCAATGTGCCCTTTGTCAAAGTAGCTTATGTCAGTGAATATCCTCCCTTAATGCCCGTATGGATTCTAGAATGATTCCCTATCCATCTCTGCTCCGCTTGCATACTCGATTTTACTGCATCACGTTCCCGTAACGCCACCACGGGGCATTCAGTCTCGTCGTGGATACTCGTCAAAGGTATTGGCTCATCAGTATGGACTTCGCAACCCACTGTACAATGCAAACCGTAGGGAATATCGTATCAGTATTATTAACTTCCTTTGTTTATATCCCTCTGTATGCGCGCTAATCTTTCTTATCTTATTCTCATGATCCCTACGTCGGTGTTAGCATAATGATCGCACAGTCCTCGTCGACTGCCTCCTCTCAAGCTTTAGAAAATGAATTATGAGAGAATTATGACGTCTTTTTCAGCGATTTATATTTAAATTTCTCGAAAATATCTGTTACACTTTCGTGTGCTCCTTCTGCTCTACATCGTGACTCCTCGTCTTGTTCTACAAAAATCATTATTGCCTTTCTATATACTGCGTGGACGTCACCTCCCGGGGAGCAAAAAATTTCAATATTTTGAGCCTTAGTTTACAGATAACGACGTGGTTGAAGACACGTTTCCAAGTTCAACTAATTGCACACGCTCTGGTGTAGAAAGAATTAATGGTTTACATGATTTACTCATGTGCCAGTAAAGCATTTTAAGTTTTAATTACTTCTGTTGGTATGACTAAAAGTGACGAAAGAGGGGAGGGGAGATAGATAAGTATTGCTTTAAGTTTGTAGGAATGTAGCCAGGAGACAGACGATTAACAATCGAACGCCACGTGGCAACTTCCAAGGAAAAAAGGATTTCCTAAGCTGTTGTCCGAGAGCACGGACCCATGAGATTTTCTATCACTTGAAGAACTATACATGCAAGAATATTTTTAAATTCTTGGTGTGTTTGTCGAAAGGTTTAGACATCGAATACTTGACCAATATGGCATGAAGCAAATGTTTTGCTTGCGAAAAGTGTCTGTTTTGGTAGCTCCACACCCAGAAATAGATGTTCAGTCTTTGACAAGAGAATTTGAACTTCTAATGTCACTCTAACTGCAATTGGGGCTAAAATAGTTCTCATTACGAGAGATTCATGGCAGTATGAGAGTAATGTAGTTTTTGCAGTGGAATACTTAGCACTGAACCGTCTAATCTCCTCCACCAATAAAGTCCATTGGGGGACATATGTTGCAGATTTGCCTGGATTTCGGACGCGATGAAAACTTGGGTGTTAAAATAATATTTTCCACCACACTGATGATTCCTTTTAACAGCAGACATATTTCCGGTAAGCATTTACAAAGAAGTTCACACATAAAGTGTCTTCTAGCATCGTCACTGACAAAACAGCAACTGTTGCCGATTTTGCATCATTACACTGGCCAAACTGCGACGGACTACAAGTGGTTTGCACTTCTCAATATACACCCTATCTTAAAAAGTATGCGCATTGGCCTATTGTCTAAAACAATTACATTTACTGATTTATAATGAAAACTGTTTGTACAGTCTTAAAAACAATAAATGATGATTCATTCTGAATACATTTCTAAATATTGTCCTTTTGACTTTTGTATGGAAATTTGGTTATGAAGTTACAATAACAATACCTATCGTAAAATCATTAATTACACCTTGATTTCCCATTGGATTTTATCCTTGACATTAACTGAGTTGCAATACAAAACGCCAAAACGGTCTGTTTTTCGGTAATTTGAAATTCATGAATTTTGATAATCAATTAATGATTTAATTATAACATAGATATTTCTGCTACCAACTACATTGGAATGTAAAAATACAACACGAGAATGAAATTTTAAATTTTGCTGAAATTTATGACAGTATGTTAACTCACAACTTAGGGTTTCCTAATTATAACTTTCTGTTAATTACAGTTAAATGATCGGAAATAATTTTAATGATGTTGATTCACTACATAAGTGAATTATACAGTTTAATTTTGTGATGGAAATAAAGAAAAACCATACTTTTTTCTGTTTGTCCATTACATATTGTGGATCGGGTAATATACAATCTACAATATCTTTATTGGCCATTGAAGCATTCATTAACTACCCTAGAACTGGTCGTATTACAAAAACATCCATCTACAATACAATCTGAAAGATTGCACAATTGAAGAACTATGTGTGTTCAACAATGACATAGCACAGACTCTGTCATGTAGCAGTCTGCACTGTGCACAAATTGCTATTGGAACAAATTGATTTGAAAAATAATACATTTATATTCATTTTAGACTACAATGGAAATTTGTTTGGATCACTGTGGGATGAACTTTTTAAGATTATTTAGGTTATGCTCTTGGTATCCTATTTAATTATCGTTTCTGCCTTTTTAATTACATTTTTATTCTTACTTTTCATAGCTTTCTACTTGTGTTTTCAAATGTGCTTTTGATGTTTGAAAAAGAAGCTAAATGACGTCGTGTATTAATGCTCTATTTATTTACATTTCCAATAAAAATCAAGCACAATTCAGTTTGAAAAACCATTCAATACGAAATAGTTTCTACAGTAGTTTAGGACATGATAATCTTACACAGATTGTCTACAAATTTACATGGGAGAATTATATAACTCTTTTACACCCGGTAATCGCAAAATACGTTTCAGCTCAGGCATAATTTGGCACGCTTTACAAATTTTATGTGCCATTGGAAGATATGCTCTGAGGCAGCCAGAACTGTCGTAGCAGCCCCTAGCTGTTAGAGGGCCTGCACAGCAAACACGCAAGACGGGTTGCTGATCCCAATTCAGGAGCGCGCAGAGAAACATCGCCAGCAAACAGAAACAATAACAGACTTTCCACATAAGCACAGAATTACTTCGCCAGACAACATCTGACAGTGTTCTACCAATCGGAACTCTATGAATCGTGTAGCACTCTGCCGACTTGGTTTTATAAGCACGCCTAGACCGCCAAATCGGCAATGTTTACGAACCGCTAGGAACAGCTCCGGCCAGTACTTACATTGGCCCTAGCATTGTATTCACTCACCGTATCATTATAGCAGCACATTGTATTTTGAATTTTGTAGAGTAGATTTTTCTCAGTATTTTCTTCCATTGTCTTGTTTACTTATCTGGTTTGCCACCACAAGAGTCGTGGGTTTTCTTGTTGTTCTTGCGTTTAAAACTTAGTGTATGCCAAGAAGGCGTTTTATCTTTAATTATAATAAAGTGTGTTCAAATTGACTGTAACTTTTTCTTCCTGCCTTACGCAGGACACTACAGTTATTGGCAGCGAGGATAGAACTTTCATTTTCTACCGAAATGGCCTCCTCGGAGGAATTTCTTCAGCCCTTGGTGGAAACTCTACAGCAGATAAAGACAGCGCTCACAAGGTCAGAACAACGCTCTCACTCCCCAGCGTTTCAAGAGAGTAGGTTCCATCGCAGGTAAACTGAACACTTTGCACGTGGCTCCACTGACTATCGAACAAGAGTCAAATTATGTCGAACAATTGGAACAATATTTACTGGCACATGGGATCCACGATGAAAATCGAAGTCAGGCTTCTTTTTAGCAACAGTCAGTCCACAAGTGTATCGTTTAGTTCAACAATTGAACCTTGAGCAGTTCCCTCACGATCTCTCATTTACCCATATTAAGGGCTGCCTTTCTGAACACATTGGCGCACAAATACACATCACCTCGGCCCGTCAGACTTTTTTTTTCTTGTCGAAAGTCATCTGGTCAGATTTATTGGGAATGGGTTACGATGCTCCACGGTCTCTCCCGCGATCGTAAATTCCAGTGCGCCAACGTGGTCTGCAAGCAGGCTTTCTTCGTTTATTTGCGAACGCCTTCGGGATGAAATTTTGAAGTTACAGGACCCGTCCCTCGACATCTGTCTGCCGATCATTCGCGTGTTGAACAGTCTCACCGGCTACAATTACCCCGCCTTGATCCAGCTGTTTTTGCGGCTCGCCAGTTGCCTAACGCCGAGTTGGAGTTGCGTCGATCCGTTGGTCCATCCCGTGACTGGAAGTCTGTCACCTGGTTTCCATCCTGTCCAGACTGTTTCCAGTCTCACCAACGGTTGGAGCGTCCCCATCGGCGAGCAAGATACATGGCTTGCTGCCGAGCGGGCCATATCGCCGTGGTGTGTCAAAAACATTGCGTAAATGCCATGCTTCCTGCAGATGCACAGGCTTGTCACAAATCATCACCTCAGGACCTGGAAGCCTCGCATTCCATTGATGGCCTAGTATTCTCCCTCATTCCCCTGTCGGGTGACCGTTTTCTCCTTTCCTTGGGGGTCGCGCATATTCCGATGGTCTTCCAAATTGACACGCCGTCATCCATTTCCATTATGGATGGTACCCCATATCAACACTTCGACTCGCGGACTTTAACCCTATACACTCGCGCCTTGTGCAGTTTCAGTAACCACTCTATATTAGTCGACGGTGTTTTTTCCTCACAAATATCTTACAACGGTCGTTCCTTCACCACTCAGTTTTTAGTGGTCGGACCCCCTGGCGCTACAAACCTTCTGAGTGTGGACATTTTTGGTCGTCTAGGTTTATCAGTGCATGACGTGGTACAGGCGGTGTCGATCCCCTTATCGAATACCCTCCTTCCCCCGTTGCTCAGCAAATATGAAACGTTGTTCCCATCCTCCACGCCAGGGGTGAAGGGTTTCACTACGCATGTTCAGCTTCTTCCCTCTGCTGTTCCTCGTTTCTTTAAGGACCACCCGGCCGCCTATGTTCTCTGAGACCGGCTCCAGGTGGAACTTCGCCGCTTACAAGATGAAGGTATCCTTTCTCCCGTCGAGCACAGCCGCTGGGCGGTGACTATCGTGATAGTCGAGAAGCCAAACGGTGCTTTACGCACCTGTGGTGATTTTAAGGTTACGGTCAAATGGTTCTGAGCACTATGGGACTTAGCACCTGAGGTCGTCAGTCCCCTAGAACTTAGAACTACTTAAACCTAACTAACCTAAGGACATCACACACATCCATGACCGAGGCAGGATTCGAACCTGCGACCGTAGAAGCAGCGCAGTCCCGGACTGAAGCGCCTAGAACCGCTCGACCACAGCGGCCGGCAAGGTCATGGTTAATTCTCAGTCCGTCATCGATGCATATCCTGTCCCATTGGTGGATGACATACTCAAACGTCTTGCGGGCTCGGATGTTTTCGCCAAAATTGAATTGCTGCATGCTTATTTGCAACTGCCGTTGGACGAGGAATCGCAGCAGATCCTAGTCATCAATACCCCGTGTGGCCTTCTCCGATACAACCGCCTCCCGTTTGGAATTGCCAGCGCCCCCCACCATTTTCCAACGTTATTTGTAACACCTCACAAGCCAGGTGCCCAGTTCAGCCAATTATCTATACGATACCATTGTGGGCAGCTCCTTTGCGGTAGACCGTGCGGACAAGCTGGATCGGCTGTTTCAGGTTTTTTTTCTGAGGCTAACCTCTACTGCTGGAGAGAAAAGTGTGACATTTTTGCTCAAGAGGTCAATTATCTTAGGTTCACGATTGATGCCCGCGGCTTACACCTCTAAGGAGTATTTTGAGGTCATACAAAACCTCCCTCCTCCTACCAATGTGAAGCAGCTGCAATCGTTCCTCGGTCAAATCAACTATTATCGGCGTTTTATACCCTGCGCTGCCGAGATTTTGGCGCCCCTGACTCGGTTATTGTGCAAGGATGCATATTGGGTTTGGGATAGGGCTTGTGAGCAGGCCTCCACCCGTCCCAAGTCAGCTCTCTCCCGCCCTCCTTGTCCAGCTGCTTACGGTCTTTCCTTGCCCCTCATCGCCGCCACTGATGCCTCGGGCTATGGCGTGGGCGTGGTCCTCTTTCAAGTGGTCGACGGCATTGACTTTTTTGGTTTCCGCATCCAAAAGATTTCCTGACACTCAAACCAAATATAGTCAAATTGAAAAGGAAGCTTTTTACCGCCTGTTGTTATCTTTTCAGCTACCGACAATTCTAGTATTTAATTAATCGTAATCTTTTATTGCCATCCTGTTATGAAATTACTCTAATGTCTTAGGCTATAAGGCACCAGTGTTTGAAAACGACCAACTTTGATTGTAAATATTCTCATCTCAGTTGTCTAGATCCTATCGCTGACTTAAACGTGCTTACGCTACTTGCTATTTATTTTCACTATCCTTTTTTACAGTTACATACTGAAAGTTTTCCTCGGTTAATGGTAACTCAGGGACTGGAATTTATTTTTAAACAGTGAAGGTTTACTTTTCTTTATTTTTAAATGTAAATACCTCACAATGACCAAACGTCGATTGTGAATGAGTGACTGCAAAAAACTAAATCCCCACACTAAGCGAGATTAACAATACAAAAGAGCTCAAAATATATCGTAATTGCAACCGCCACTTTATATCTCAACTTAAAGTTCAGATTTTCAAAATATCAGCCTCTTAAGGTTTCGGCCTTTCGCGTATCCTAAATATAATTGTTATTCAACACTCTCACTACAGAAATAATGGTAGGTTGGAATTTTGTCTCTGAAGCGGTTCAGCAAGGGCAATGTTGTCTCAGTGGTTACGTTCACCTCCGATCCGTATGTTCCTGGGCTTGATTCGCCGATCAAGAAAAGCTTCTGGAGTAATGTTCGATAAGCAATTACTCCGCATACACAACACGTTACTACTTCGTAGCACAACTCAATACTCAAAAAATTACACTAACGTCTTACACTCATATACCTTAGCGTGTGTTTTCATAAATCTTCCTTAACCATTTGCAACACCCAAATCCACTGTCTGTGCACTAACTAACATCACGGGCATCGTAACACGGACCACTTCAGATAAAATTACTGAAGTAAGAACTTTTAGTTTCGTCGTATTTTAAAGACTCACGAATTCTGCTGTGAAATTCTGACACAGTATACAAGTAACTCTCGACTATGCCTGTACCAACTTAAAATCACTTAACTTTTCATCAAATGTAACACAAAATACGAGGAGACCGACTCTGACAAGATTCATAAAATGTTTATACTCGACACGTGCTAAATCAGTTGCTGTATTCTTCAAACCTTTCGTTTCAAGCGCAACTCCGTCCAAGTGCAACTTCCTATACTTTTTCAAAAAATCGCCGGAAATTTCACGCTGAAGACATAATCGATAGAATTTGCTTCAGGTAGGTATCGATCATGATACTTGTAAACATGTTCTAACTCACATGCAGTAACACATATGTCGTCTTACCGACTGAAGCTCACTATCTCTTCAGCTACTCAATAGTAACCGACTCAAAACTACTTCAGTACCATAGATGAATCATTAATTCAGACAAAATGTAGGGCTCTACCATTATTTCGTAACATTTAAAATATACAATCTCATGGTCATCGGTTACACATCGAGTGGATGATCTCGGAGGCGCCCAAGCTCTGCTGTCGGCCAGCGATGCGTGGATTATATGTGTCGTCTCTGTACGCATACTTGCATGGCTGGACAGTGTATACAGATTTTGTCTAGATTATCTTTGTCAACATAGGCTTTAGTTACAATGAAATGATAAATATCACATCCCGTTTTTTACTTCTGTTACAACAGATGACACGGTAAAATTAAATCGAAAACCGATACAATAATTTTGACCCGTCACAGTATATTGTGTTTTCTGGTCGAAATTAAGGGAATATACATTCACAGAAAACCACCTATTAATTGTATGAGAAATATTATCAACTATTTCTCCTGTTGCTGTCTCTCCTATAGTATTAATTATAGTACTTGTGGCATCTGCTCATGCTCATGCTGTATGTGACGTTTCTGACGCATCGCGTGTCGCCTTCTTCAGAGGAGGGCGAGATATGCACCGTGGGGATGCCTGGGAGACCGCTGCCCACAGCCATCTGCGGTCCAGGCCTCAGCTGCTACAGCGCTGACACCGCAGACGAAGACGCCGAGCCCGTCTGCAGAGCCAGTGAGTAACGCGCGCAAGTAGACATTTTACTCGCATTGTTCACGTTCAAAGACTGCACCGAAACTTGTAAAACAATGCACGCGAAAAATCGGGCAAGACGATGAACTTAAGCTTTTGTTATATTTCCTGACTTTAGTGCTCCCCAGAATCTTGGCAGAATCTTCTTACAAGTGTCTACTTCAAAGTATACTTAAAAACTCATTTCCCAAGCTCGGGACTCCTTACCCAAGCGTGCGTTGGAGTTGACGAACAGGGTCGCGTAGAATGACGAACCAAGACAGCAATTCACTTCAGCAACAAGTAATATTCATTTTTCATCTCAGCTGAATTTTGGTGACACAGAATACTAAATATAGTGAGTTGAGAGGAATAAAAACTTCGTAGTATATCGACAACTCTAGGGCAATAATATTTACTTTAATGTGATGAACGATGATGATGAAGTCCCATACTCGGTGACAGAGCGTAGAGGAACGATGCGGGAGACCCGCACCGCCATACTAGGCAACGTCCTAATGGAGGTGGTTTGCCATTCCCTTCCTCCGTACTTTAATGTAGGCTGGGCGTAATTACTGAAATCTTAAGTTACGTTGATAGAATGGGAACACTGATACTCAACCTCTTCATACCACCTTTCTTTACATACCTAGACATAGGGGATTTTGTGTTTTCTGTAGAATTTACACTCGTTTTAGTTTCCACAACTTCAGCAATCATATCAGTCACTGATTGCGTGACACAGCTCTGTCTCTTCATTGTTATTTTGTGTATTCTTCTCGTGCTACTGACACGTACAAAACTATCCATTAAGCAATAAAACTGTCAATTAATTAATTAAAAAAAGTGTGAGATGTTTAATAAACGATCGGTAAGTTGACGACCTCGTAAAAAACAAGTTGAGGAGGAAGTCGACGATCGTCATCTTGTGATCCTTCTAATTCATCACCTTAGTGTAGATATTTTTAATTCAAACTACATGCCAAGAAAAACTTATCGGAAAATAAAATTATGCATCAACTGAAATAATTCGAGTGCACTTCACAGATATCACATGAATAAATTAGAGATACTTTTTCCACACCCGCTATTGCTCGCGAGGTATCATCAAAAACTTAGGTGCAGTGGGCTCAAAAACACCGTTTCCATTACTGCAAACTATTGGCCTGCTGATTGAAGGGATAAAAATTTGACCTTGACAAATACATAGCTAATTACTAGGGTTCTCTGATGTAGGCACAAGACCTTCATGAAGCATAATTGTCGACAGTTATCAAATTAGGCATGGCGTCCTTTTTGTCATCTTACCCGAATTTCCTCCAGTTGTACTCCTGGTATAGCTTGTGAAAAGGCGAACACGTTGAAGAAAACGTGAGAGTAAAATGAACATTTTAACAGGGATTATGTAAATAAGAATTCAAGAAGGTGATTAGCTCCTTTTATTTTTTAACGGTCTTAACATCGGGGCACAGCTGTTTCTTTTCCGGTTTCCCAATAGCGCTACAATGTTCCAGTTGATTATGTTTTATATCATTTCAATTTTTCACATGTTAAAAAATCATACCAGCTCATAACAGCGTGTCTGAATTACAAATTACACATTTGAGTGATGAACACGCAATACCTCGATGAAAGTAATCAGCAAGGCAATCAGGACTTGTAGTCTTACCACTGTTTCGTTCCTTGGATATTCCAAAATGATTTCCACTTATTTCTTTCCCTCAGTACTTAACATCTTTTATATGCTCTTTCAGGAAAATTCATTTATTATGTTTTTATAGAGTAGTATATCAGTGATTTATTTGCTGTTTTGTTGTAGGCCAACCTTCCTTGACTATGTAGTCTATCTTCTAATTATCGTGAACTCTAATTAATGCATTGGATGATTACTTGAGCTCCTCGCTATACTACAGTACTAATCAATTGCACTGAACATAATTTTAACAATACCTAATGTGTTTAAATGTTTCTATGAAGATATAGCTTGAATAACTCAGTAGCATAACTTTCAGAGATTCGTTAGTAAGAACACAACATTTATGGTCTACAGTTCACTATCAGTATAATTGTATTACCCACCAAAGCTCTCATAGAGGAAAATGACTTCGTTATGCAATCGTAAACTGCAGAATTACCTCTTTCTACTTGATATTTGTCTGTATTTACATGGCACCAATTTTCTGAAGGGGTACAAGGTTTCAGTACACAAACAATTTTGACTACGGTACTGTTCGTGATGTGTGGCTTCTGAGAATTCACTATGGTTGAGGACCATAACAGTCAGAGTCTGTAAATGTCGGGGCAAGCAGTGAAAGAGGGTTTTGATACGTTTCTGTGCGACCTCCCTCCACGGAGGTTGTGTACGAGCCCACAAAATATCAACAAGCTTGCTGGAAGATTGTCGCGAACCAGTTGCTGTCGAGTGAGATGCCAGATGCGCAAAACGTGCAATATAGAATCGAACGTGCAGCAAGCAGGGAAAAGAAAAGTATCTGACGTTCTTCGAATAGGATTTCCTCCTCACACGTGGTTGGATGTTATCATACTGAAGTATGTCAAGCAAAATTTCCTGTAGGAGTGGCAAGACTACGAGTTCTATTACTTCTCAGATGTAACTGCTGTTCTGTGGAGATTGGCCTCAGCACATTCAAGTTGAGGTCGTACGTCTTACCCAATGGCACTCAACACCGTCACACCTGGATGCTGACAAACATCGGCAACTGCGGTAGCGCCTCACACATAAGCGATGTTGGGCAGGTTGAAGCGGGTTTCGCGATATATGGAGAGCAAAATATAGTTAAACAAGGTTATGTGCATAGCATCGTCTGTTGTAGGCTTACGGACACCTGGAATGGATGGTAAGTGAGGAAGGAAGAAATAAAACTCGGGGAAAATCTTTCTCACCTGGACTAAATCGGTTTTACCTTCCTTATATTTGGTTGGTAGCATTATAGTAACAAGACTGATATATAAGGTGGACTCGCTAAATACCAGTACATAAAATTCACCAACATAATGTGAAATACACACATCAAAAAAAGCTTTTCATCGCCCCATTTCATAGAGCTCCTGAAGATAGACGTTGACTGTGGATATTTTATCGCAGACACAGTCCCTTTGACTGTTCAGAGATGTCACTAAACTCGCCCAAAGATATAAATAACCATGAATAAGCAGCGCCTATTAGACGGAGGGGGTCCGACAGTCGATCAGTTCCAGTCATTACACCAGGAAGCAGGTACAGGGCTCGTGTTGTCTGTAGTTCAGCCATAACTAGACAGTCAATAACGATGTTGTTCGTACTTGGAAGACATACAGAAAGACAAGAACTGTCGATGACATGCCTCTCTCAGGCCGCCCATCGGCTACTACTGCAGTGGATGACCGCTACCTACGGATTGTGGCTCGGAGGATCGCTGACAGCAACGCCACCAAGTTGAATAATGCTACTCGTGCAGCCACAGGACGTCATGTTGCGATTCAAACTGTGCACAATAGGCTGCATGATGCGCTACTTCACTCCCGACGTCCATGGCGAGGTTCATCTTTGCACCACGACACCATGCAGCGCGGTACAGATAGGCCCAACAACATGCCGAATGGACCGCTCAGGACTGGTATCACGTTCTCTTTACCGATGAGTGTCGCATATGCCTTCAACTAGGCAGTCGTCGAAGACGTGTTTTGCGGCAACCCGGTCAGGCTGAACACCTTAGACACACTGTCCAGCGAGTGCAGCAAGGTGGAGGTTCGCTGCTGTTTTGGGGTGACGTTATGTGGTGCCGACGTACACTGGCAGTCATGGAAGACGCCGTAACGGCTGTACGATACATCAATGCCATCCTCCGACCGATAGTGCAACCATATCGGCAGCATACTGGAGAGGCATTCGTCTTCATGGACGACAATTCGCGCCCGCGTCGTGCATCCTTCAGGATAACGACATCGCTCGACTTGAGGGGCCAGCATGTTCTCCAGAGATGAACCGCATCCAACATGCCTGGGACAGATTGAAAAGGGCTGTTTATGGACGACGTCACCCACCAACCACACTGAGGGATCTACGCCGAAGCGCCGTTGAGGAGTGGAATAATCTGGACCAACAGTGCCTTGATGAACTTGTGGACAGTATGCCACGACGAATACAGCCGTGCATCAATGCAGGACGACGTGTTACTGGGTATGAGTGGTACCGGTGTGTACAGCAATCTGGACCACCACCTCTGAAGGTCTCGCCGCATGAAATGTGTGAGCAATAAATAAAGCGGAAATGATGTTTAGGTTGATCTCTATTCCAATTTTCTGTACAGGTTCCGGAACTCTCGGAACCGAACTGATGCAAACTTTCTTTTAATGTGTGTATATTAGCATTGGAGGTATTAAGAAGCAACATACGTTATTCATGAGACATTAGTGCAAGAAGTAAGGAAATAATTGACCCACTATTCGTATACCTGAGCTTCAATTCCACAAAGTCCGCTTAAAATCCCTTGATAGTTGGCACTGCGCGCTCTGGAGATGGTTTCCTCCAATCAGAGGGATCAGTGTCACGCATGAACCATTCACTGCTGCCAAATAACCACAACAGTTGGTCAGTTCACTTTCAATTCCTTGCCGGCATTCTACTTTGATGTGTTTGGATCCTGAATCTTGGTTCTGGCCCTTTCATTTTGTGTTTCATCACAGACAATAACCACACCAAAACACACAATACACATAACACATGCATACATTTCATACAAAGCTCTAACAAAGCACTACTGGATACCTCCGCACAAAACGTGATTCAGCGTCACATTCACAGAGATCTGCTTGCTTTAGATAAGTTTCGCACGACGAAGCTTCGCTACAGTTTGTCGTTGCGAATGTATCACCGCAGTCATGGATATAACCACAGTCCACTGAAAATTAATTGATAGTTGACACGTCACTTTCCTCTACATTGCCGCCACATCAGCTGTGTCCAGCGCTCGGTTATAGGTGACCCACAAACACGGCAGGTCACTTCACAAATACCGCTAACTTGTAACACGGAGTAATGTTGCAAGTGCCAGCAGAGGTATGACAGAAATGCGAGATCCTCTGTCGACAGCTGACTTTCAGTGACCAATGACTGAACGACACGTTTCGTATCTCTGAATTCAAACCCATGCCCTGAGCTAACCACAACCTCGTGATGTGCAATGTATCTGAGAAAACGGCGATCAGCTGTCTGTGGCAGAACTAAATTCACAGACGTTTCGTTCAAGGCGATTAAAGCTAACCTCCATGAGCAAACTCAAAACAGAGAAATCTCAATTCCAGGGCTAAAAGCGAACTGTAATTTCTCGATGACATTAGTTATCTGAAACTATCCTCACATTGGCTACAAGAGCCGCCACATTACCAACGGATAAGCAGTCCTGGTTGGCACTAGGATGCAGATTATAGGCGGCACAGCCAGATTCCAAACGAAAAAAAGAGAGGTAGAAAGAAAAACGATATCAAAAACAAAGGTCAGCACTATGCTGAAAAGGATGTAGCAAATTATTAGAAATAAAACAAATTGCATTTAAACCAATTACCTGAATAGAAATAATAATCCTACTCTTTTGTCTAGACTTATAAAATAAAAAATTCGTTGCATTTTGACGAGATTCGAACCTATGACCATTTACACGTCAGTTTTATATCGTAACTGTTGCGCGATGCCACAATATTGGATTAAATATAGTTCCATTAAAATTACTTGATAGTTGACAGCTCGTGTGTTACAGTTGCTTTGCTCCTATCAGAACCCTAAACGTCACGCCCGAACCGTTCGTCGATGCCAAACTGTCACAACAGTTGGTCAGTTCATTTTCAATTCCTTGCCTGGCATTCCGCATCCTAAATTGTGAGTCTGGTCCTTTTCTTTTGTATTTCGTCACAGACGATAACCACTCCAAAACACACAACAAGGCCAATGATGCTAATGAAATACACAAGTTTCGCACACAGCACTAACAAAACACTAGAGGATACTTCCGTACAAGAGGCGATTCAGTGTTAAATGTACAGTTATCAGAATCACAGAGATCTGCTTATTTTAGATAAGCTTCACAGGACGAAGCTTCGGCGTGAAGCGGTCTTTTTGTAACCTACAACTTGTCGTTGCCACTAGATCACCGCAGTTATACATACAACAACTTAATCCAATACTCTTGCTTGAAGCAATGGTTAGCGCATAAACCTAACATGTAGAAGGTTGCAAGTTCGAATCTCATCAAACTGCAACGAATTTTTTTGTTTCTAAATCTAATCAAAAGATTTAGATTACTGTTTTTATTCAAGTAATTGGTCTAATTGTAATACTTCATTTGTAATTTTCATCACACCTCTGACTTTATTTATTTTCTCATGTTTTTCTCTCTGCCTTTCCTTTTTCGTTTGGAATTGGCTGTGTCGCCTACAGTCTGCATCCAAGTGCCAACAACTACTACTCATCGGTTGGTAATGTGGCGGCACGTATAGACAGTGTGAGGATAGTTTCAGATCACCAACGACAGTGAGAAATTACAATTTCCTTTTAGCGCTGAAGCTCATACATCTCTGTCTAGAGTATGCTCTTAGAGGTTGGCCTTAATCGCCTTGAACAAAGAGATCGTGATTTTAGTTGTACCGCAGACTGCTGACCACCGTTTTCTTGGATACACTGCCCATCATGAGGCTGTGGTTGGCTTAGGACATGAGTTCAAATTCAAGGGTACAAAATGTGCCGTCTGCCGGAGTTCAGTCATTGATCACATAAAATCACCTGTCCTCAGCCGGCCGCTGGTGGCTGAGCGGTTCTAGGCGCTTCAGTCTGGAACGGCGCGACCGCTACGGTCGCAGGTTCGAATCCTGCCTCCGGCATGGATGCGTGTGATGTCCTTAGGTTAGTTAGGTTTAAGTAGTTCTAAGGTCTAGGGGACTGATGACCTCAGATGTTAAGTCCCATAGTGCTCAGAACCATTTGAACCATTTTTGAACCTGTCGTCAGAATATCTCGCATTTATGTCATACCTCCACTGGCACTTGCTACATTTCTCCGTGTTACACATTAACAGAGCCGGCCGCGGTGGTCTCGCGGTTCTAGGCGCGCAGTCCGGAACCGTGCGACCGCTACGTCGCAGGTTCAAATCCTACCTCGGGCATGGATGTGTGTGATGTGCTCAGGTTAGTTAGGTTTAAGTAGTTCTAAGTTGTAAGGGACTGATGACCACAGCAGTTGGTTCCCATTTTTGAACCTGTCGTCAGAGTATCTCGCATTTCTGTCATGCCACCACTGGCACTTGCTACATTTGTCCGTGTTACACATTAACAGAGCCGGCCGCGGTGGTCTCGCGGTTCTAGGCGCGCAGTCCGGAAACATGCGATTGCTACGTTCGCAGGTTCGAATCCTGCCTCGGGCATGGATGTGTGTGATGTCCTTAGTTTAGTTAGGTTTAAGTAGTTCTAAGTTCTATGGGACTGATGACCACAGCAGTTGAGTCCCATAGTGCTCAGAGCCATTTGAACCATTTTGAACATTAACAGAATTTGTGAAGTCGCCTGCCGTTTCATTTTTCTCCTTAATTGTCATTTCCATTCCCCATCAGGGGCGGGCTGGCAGCAGCATAAACGCTGCTCTTCAGCCAAGAGACATAAACAGACAGGACGACATTTAAAAACATTATAAAGTAGATAACAAGGCGGAATATAGAAACAAGAAAGGGGGAACAGAAGAA